>NC_061860.1:3811782-3816782 GCF_019202785.1 Penaeus chinensis
TCCCACCCCCCTGTCCTCCCTCCACCTCTCTCCCAGTTCACCCTTCCTGCCCTCCCCACTCCCTTCCCCCTCCCCTTCACCCCTCCCCCTCACCCACCCTCCTTTACCCTCCCTTCCCCTTCCCTACCCTTCCCCTATCTCCTTACCCTCCCCTCCCCTTCCCTTCCCCTCCCCTCCTCACTTCCCTCCCCTCCCCATCCCCTCCCTTCCTCACTCCCCTTCCCCTCCCCTCCCCTCCTCACTCTCCTCCCCTTCCCCTCCCCTCCTCACTTCCCTCCCCTCCCTATCCCCCCTTCCCTCGCCCTCCTCACTCCCCTCCCCCTCCCCTCCTCACTCTCCTCCCCTTCCCCTCCCCTCCTCACTCTCCTCCCCTTCCCCTCCCCTCCTCACTTCCCTCCCCTCCCCATCCCCTTCCCTCCTCACTCCCCTTCCCCCCCTCCCTTCCCCTCCACATCCCCTTTCCCCTCCCCCTCCCCTTCCCCTCCCCTCCTCCCTCCCCCACCTCCCCACCTTTTCGAGGCCCGGACCAAGGTTACTGTAGCATTCCGAGCTGGACCGCTGGGTAGTCAATACCTCCCTTCTGTCGCTCTTGCGTTCGCTCGCTCCACAAGACCCGAGTTTGTGAAGATTGTGGTGTGTGGTGATTTCGCTGTTGTTGTTGGCGGTGGTGGGGCTTTTTTGTCGATTTTGTAGTTATTTCTGTTATGGTTGGTGTCATTATTGTAGTGTTATTATTGTTATTATCATTATTATTGTTGATGTTGCTATTATTCCTGTTTCTGTGATAATGATGATGATATTAATAATAATGATAGTAAAGATAACGATGACGATGACATCATTATCATTATTATCGTTGTTATTATTATTGTTATTATCATTATTATTATTAGCAGTAGTACTATCATTATCATAATAATAGTAATAATTATCATTATCATTTTCACTATCATTATTTTGATTATTATTGTTATTGTTATTACTATTATTATTATTATTATTATTATTATTATTATTATCATTATTATTAATAATATTACTATTATTATTGTTATGATTATTATCATAATCATTATCATAATAATAATAATGATTACTATTATTGTAAAATAATAATAATGATAATGATAATAATAATAATAATAATGAAAATAATAATAATAATGACAATAATAATAATAGTAATAATAATAATGATAACAATAATGATAATAATAATAATGATAATAATAATAATAATAATAATAATAATAATAATGATAATAATAATAATAATAATAATAGTAATAATAGTAATAATAATAATAGTTAAATGAATGATAATAATAATGACAATAGTAACAATAATAAGGATGATAATGATAATAGTAATACTAATAATAATGATGATAATCATAATAGTGACGATAATTATCATTCTTATTATTAACATGATTATTATCATTATCATCATCATCACTATTATTATTTGTAGTAATATCACTATTATTATCAGTATTATTACTATTATTAGTGTTATTATTATCATTATTACTATTATTGTTTTATTATCAGTATTATTATTATTATTATCATTATTGGTTGTTGTTATCAATACCACTGTTATTATCCTTTTTTATAACTATTCTCATCATTATCATTATATTCATAATCATTATCATTTTGTCTGGTTGATGTTTGCTGTTGATTTTTTTTTGTTGTTATTGTATTTTGAAGATGGGGATTGGGAGAGGGAGGGGGAGGGGGGGTAAGATGTTATTATTAAACCATCTATTTATCTATTTATGTCTGTTATGCTTATCTGTTCATTTGTTTACGATGAACGGGGAGATTCGTGGTGGTGGTGGTGGTTTCCCTTACTTTGACTTAGTGAAATTATAAAGAAAATAATTGACCTGAACGTGGTCTACGAACGCAAAATGTTTGGCATAAAGAACGTGTTTTTGATTTCGTTTTTCTCCAAGTTGTCTATAGAAACCAGAAAACAAAGTGTCAAGAAGTCCAGAAAGATGGATGATGAACAAACACTACTCTTAAAAATAAAAACATATAGTGCTACGAAGATAAAGTGACATAAAAATAGAAGAAAATGTTTATTAAGATTCCGGCATCGCATCGAGACGGGAAGTTGAAATGTGGAGTGTAAACAGAGCAGGGTTTGTGTTGTGGATACCTGCAAAACATCGATCTCCTGGACCTGGCTTCTCCCCCTTCCCCCCTTTCCCCTCTCAGCCCCTTCCCCTTCTCCCCCCTCCTCCCTCTCGTTCACTCATATTCTCTCCCTCACGTTCCCTCCCTTTTCTCACACCTTATTCCTTCTCGTTCACTCATTTTTTTTACTTTATTTTCACGCTTCTTATCTTTCCTTACCCCGTCCACTCTCTCGTTCACTCATATTCTCTCCCTCCTCACGTTTCCTCCCTTTTCTCACACTTTCTTCCTCTCGTTCACTCATTTTCTCTCCCTCCCCACGTTTCTTCGTTTCTTCGTTACTCCCCGCACCGTTTCCCCTTTCCTATAACTTCTCCCCACGAGATATATTCCTCCTAACGCCTTTTCCCCTATACACCCGACTCACTGCCCATGTTCCTCTTCTCTATTCCTTCCCTCTTTCTTTCATATAACTTTAAACAAACTTCCTTTCCCTTAAACCTTATTCTCTACCTCCCCTCCCCTCCTATCCTCAACTATCCGGTTCCCTTTAGCCCTTAGCCAATTCCCCTCCATTCACCCTTACCTTGTTCCTCATCATTTACCCTTAGGCGGCTTCTCTCTCCCTCATCCTTACCCAGTGTTCCTCCCTTTAGCTTTTTCTTATTTCCCTATCTTTACCCTTGTCTGTTCCCCTCTCTTTACTCTTACCCCGGTCCTCTCCTCTTCTCCCTTACCCACTTCCCCTCCCATTTACCTTTACCTCTCATTTACCCGGTTCCATTCCCTCATCCTTACCCATTTCACCTCCCTTTACCTTTGCCTGTGTCCCTCCTCTTCTTCCTTACCCACTTACCCTCTCCTTTACCCTTACCTGTTCCCCTCCCTCGCACCCTAACTCCCCACCCCACTCACCCTTCCTCTCTCTCTTCGTCTCCCCAACCCCCTTCCACCCGCTTCCCCTCCCGCGCCGCCCCCCCTTTCCTGCCCTTCCTGCCCCCTCCCCCCCAACTCTCCCCCATCCCCCTCCTACTAAATATTGAAGTACAAGTCACTCCTGGCAACACAGCTCTCGTCCGGAATATGAAGACAGGTTTACCAAGGCCATTGTATGTGATAATGAGTGAATATAAGGTTTGGGGGAGAATATGAGTGTTTGTGAGTGAATATGAGTGTTTGGGGGAGAATGTGAGTGATTTGAGTGAATATGAGTGTTTGTTAGTAAACATAAGTGTTTGAATATGAGTGTTTGTGAGTGAATATGAGTGCTTGGGGGAGGATGTGAGTGTTTGGGGGAGAATATGAGTGTTTGTGAGTGGATGTGAGTGTTTGTGAGTGAACATAAGTGTTTGAATATGAGTGTTAGTGAGTGAATGTGAGAATTTGTAAGATAATGTGAGTGTTTGGGAGAGAATGTGAGTGTTTGTGAGTAAACATAAGTGTTTGAATATGAGTGTTAGTGAGTGAATATGAGTGTTTGGAAGAGAATATGAGTGTTTGTGAGTGAATATGAGAACTTGTGAATGTGAGTGTCTGTGAGAGTATGTGAGTGTTTGGGAGAGAATGTGAGTGTTTGTGAGTGAACATCAGTATTTGAATATGAGTGTTAGTGAGTGAATATGAGAATTTGTGAGAGAATGCGAGTGTTTGTGAGAGAATGTTAGTGAATGAATGTAAATGTTTGTGAGTCTTGAATAAGTGTGAAAGAATATGAGTGTCTGCGACTATATGAGTGAGTGAGTGTGGGTGTTTTTGAGCACTGACAAGCGAGTGTAAGAGTTTAAGTGTTTATAAATATTAATGAATATTTTAGGGTCTTCGTGAGTATTTATGAGTGTCTGCGTCTTGGTGAGTAAGTATGAGCGTGTGAGTGTATTTGAGAATCTTGATATGAGTCTTGGTGAGTAAATATAAGAGTCTGTGATTTTTAGTAAGTGCTTGTGAGTCATCATGAGTAAGTGAGTACATGTGAGTGTGATTGAGTACTAGTCAGTGTGTGTAAGTATCTATGAGTGTATAATACGTGAGGTATCTATGAGAATTAGTATTCATGAGTATGAGTACTTGTGAGCATACCTAAGGATGAGTATCAACAAGCTTGAATAAGTGAGTAATCTTAAATCTCATTCATCAGGTAAGTATAGACGAATATCCGTGAATACCCATGAATCTCCCGGATTTTTTTTTTTTTTTTTTTTTTGCATGAGAGTGAGTACGCATGAATAACCATGAGTATCCACAATTACCTATGACTGTTTGTATGAGTATTTAATAATGCGTGGGTGTCAACACGTGTGGCATATAGCAGAGAGAATCGATGTCTGTTGTTTATGTGACCCAAATCATCCGCCGAATAAATTTGAATATTCCGAACCAGCCATTAGCAATATATTCAAGGTGTGGTCATTGTTGTCATGTCCACAGAAGAAGGGCGCATGGCACTGTGCATGGCGGATAGTGTCATAAGTAATGTAAGTAGCTTATGGGCAATTTAAAGGAGGTTAGAAAGTACGTGTTTTGCGTGTATGTTTTGCCGTAAAGAGATAGAGGGATGTGAGATAAAGAGGGGGGGGGGGGGAGAGAAGGGAAAGGTGAGAGGAGAGAGTAATGGAAGGAGAGAGAATAAAAGGGAGAGAGGGGAAGGAAGGAGGGAGCGAGGGAGAGAGAGAGAGGGAGGGGGGGAAGGAGGGAAAGAGAGAGAGAGGTGTAGAGCGAGAGAGAGAGAGAGAGAGAGAGAGAGAGAGAGAGCGAAAGAGAACGAGAATGAGAGCGAGAGAGAGAGAGAGAGGGAGAGAGAGAGAGAGAGAGAGAGAGAGAGAGAGAGAGAGAGAGAGAGAGAGAGAGAGAGA
>NC_061860.1:3821782-3829282 GCF_019202785.1 Penaeus chinensis
ATTGATTTATTATTATTGTTTTTTTCTCTTTTCCCCTTGTATATGGTTCCAAGCACTAAAGATATCTATTTTATTTTCGTTTATTTTGTACCACATAATATTAACGTTTTTTTCCCTTTTATATTTTGGATTTTTTTTTTCATGTTTATATTGTGGCTGACGATTTAACCGTTTTTGTGTCTATATAAACGTATTTTGTTCTCCGCTTATATTGTATCTGAAAATTCAACTTTTCTCCAGCTTTTACTGTAACAATGCTTACTTCATCTAATTTGTTTGTTTGTTTGTTTACTTGCACTGTAGCTTCTAATGTAGGGCAATCAACGTAGATCTTGTTGCCAAATTCAAATCGATTAATTAGGTAGGGGAGTCTTCAGGATAACGAGGAAGTATGAGGATTAATCATTATAAAAAAAAAAAATGACAAGTGGTAATGATAATGACCCCCTCCCCCCCTTATGTGAATATGGTGTGTGATGTATGTGATGTATGTGTGGTGTGTGTGTGTGTGTGTGTGTGTGTGTGTGTGTGTGTGTGTGTGTGTGTGTGTGTGTGTGTGTGTTTATGTTTGTGTGGTTGTGTGTGTGTGTGCGCAGCGTCTTGTATCTGTGTGCGTGTATACATACCAGGCGACAGTGCAGAATATATCCATATATTATGTAACACTTCAAAACAAAGGCCAATCGACGCAATGCGCTTGTGCTTTGTTTCTCTTATCACGAATTATATTCAACAAATATAATTACCATTATTATATATCCCATTCTGTCTTTTTATCCAGTTTACAGATTTATCAAAAATGGAGTTATTACTAAATTCATAGTCAATTAACTTTATTCAATAAACTTGAATAGTCAATCCATTTATACACATTTCACCAAACGGATCCAATCCCATATAAGAGGATTTTTTTGGTTCGTAAACGCTCTCTGATGTTAAATCCTCTTTTTTTCTGATTTTGTTTTGGAATATAAAGAAAAAATAAAGATACATGCATAGATTAAAAGAACAGACAAATATAACGGATAGATGAAATAGACAATGATACGCACAAAGATATATGAATATACAGATATATATACACACACAGATACACAGATAAACAAATACATGTACATAAAGATACATATATATGACCAAATAAGTAGGAGACATACCTACGTGTGTGTGTATGTGTGTGTTCGCGTGTATGTGTGTATGTGTGTGTGTGCGTGTATGTGTGTGTGTGTGTGTGTGTGTGTGTGTGTGTGTGTGTATGTGTGTGTGTGTGTGTATGTGTGTGTGTGTGTGTGTATGTGTGTGTGTGTGTGTATGTGTGTGTGTGTGTGTATGTGTGTGTGTGTGTGTGTGTGTATGAGTGTGTGTGTGTGTGTGTATTTGTGTATGTGTGTGTATGTGCGTGCGTATGTGTGTGTTTGTGTATATGTATGTGTGTTTGTGTGTGTTTGTGCACGTGTGTGTGTGTATCAAGACCTCGCTATAAACACCGAAAACAACAACCTTCCAGACCCTAAACCTACTCCGAACAGCGCGCATTCCCTTATAAATATGAAAGAGCTTAGAACTGGATCCTTTATCGAGCGTCACACAAAAGGTCAAATACCTTAGCCTTAGCCATAGAGGAAGCTTAGCTATGGCGTTAATAGTTATTCCAAAGTTGTGGCGTTTATGATTATTCTAAAGTTATTGCAATTATTATTAATCCAAAGTTATTGCATTTATTATTATTCCAAAGTTATTGCGATAATAATTATTCCAAAATTATTGCGCTTATGATTATTTCAAAGTTATTGCATTTATTATTAATCTAAAGTTATTGCGTCTATAATATTCCAAAGTTATTGTGGTTATGATTATTTTCTAGATATTCCGCGTTTATTCCGTATATAGTGTATAGTTTATGCGTTTTTTTTTTTATTCTCTAGTTATTGTGTATGTATATGTCTTGATTATCGTGTTTATAGTTATACCTTAGTTATTGGGGTTATTATTATTCCTTAGTTATTGAAGTTATAATCACACTGTAGTTATTGCATTTATAGTGATTTCTTAATAATTGCGTTTATAGTCATTCCTCAGTTATTGCGTTTATACGTATTTCTTGATTATTACGTTTTTAATTACTCCACAGCTATTACGTTTACAGTCATTACTTCTTAATTATTACTTGATTGTTACGCTTATAGTCATTCCCTTCATTATTACGTTATTGCACTGAGTTATTGCCCTTAGAATTATCCCGTGGACTTGTCACGACGTTGTTTACTCCGCACAAACAAGTGAAAGGTCGAAGTTCGTCGGCCAACTGGAGACCTTAATAGTTCTTACGTCTATATATTTCTTTCTTTCTCCTTGTAGATTATCGTAAATATTTTTTTTCAAATGACGAAAAACTAAAATATTATATAACATGACGAATATGCTTCATTCCTGTGGCAAAAATGTCGCATGACAAGCTATCGACAATTGTCATAAGCAAATAATGGGATTTTAGTTAAGTAAGTTTATCTACCATCCTGGCTATCTGCTCAGGCGTGGGTATTCGTGATTACAGTTGTACATGTATTTGACACAGTACAGTATTCTGTGACTACTGTAATTGTACATTGTAAAATGAAAATATAACTCATACATCATACAGAAATTATTACGTTGATATGCTTTTGCCATTGTGTTTACATAACACTTTTCTTTGTTTACGGCAGTTTTGCATAGTAAATTTAGGATATAGTATGAGTATATCTTCCAATGTATTAAATGAAATGAAATATTCACAGGTGGTCTGAAAGGTTTGTTTTTTAGTTTAGTTTAGTCCTTTATTTACCACCCTGGTGGTATTGAAATGTGGTTGGCAGGACCGTAGACTTTTTGTAAATTATTTAGCCTGGCGTATGTGCATCAAGCTGAATGTCCACACCCACGCATACAAACATATATTTACACATACACACACAAGCACACACACACACACACACACTCTCATACACACACATACACACACTCACAAACACACACACACATACAAACACACACACAAACAAACACACACACAAACAACTGTTCACTGTCTGTAAAAGTTACGGAAATTCGGCCCACCAACTTGCTGACTAAAACCACACAAGAATCATTAGTAGTCATAAAGCATATACAAAAATTTATATAATTAACATTCAACAAATAATAGAATAAACCCCTTGCATAAAAACCGTTCCCATTCTTATTATATCCATCCCATTCAACCCACTGATATTCCCATTCCCATTCCCATTCCCGTTCCCATTCCCATTCCCCGTTCGCGTTCCCATTCCCATTCCCATTCCCGTTCCCATTCCCATTCCCCGTCCGCGTTCCAATTCCCATTCCCATTCCCATTCCCATTGCCGTTCCAGTCCTCGCCAGCACAGCGAGTCTGGGACAAGAATGCTATTGATTATGACTTCTGAATCATGTAGGACTGAAGCGAATAGGACGCCAGCGAAAAACACACACACGACACTGGTCAATAGGCCTATAAATGGAAGTCCTATAATAGGCCTCGATCCTGATAATAGGGTTATATATGCTACAGAATGTTGTTGTCACTTAGTACGAATCGTTCAGTAAGATGGAATAAGTAGTGTGATGGTTGGAGCTACAGTCGGGCACGCATTCGAACACGCACCTACGAAAAGGAGAAACATACACACCCACGCGCATGCATGTACTCTGCACACACGCACACATGGCCGTATCGGTGTGTGTAAATAATATATATGTGTGATATATGTATCCATATATACATATAGATACATATATATGTGTATATATATACATACATACATATATATATATATATATATATATATATATATATATATATATATATATATATATCTGTATGTGTGTGTGTGTGTGTGTGTGTGTACGCACACACACATATATATATATATATATATATATATATATATATATATATATATATATAGAGAGAGAGAGAGAGAGAGAGATTGATATAGATATAGATATATGCATATATATATAGATATATGCATATATATATATATATATATATATATATATATATATATATATATATATACATATATATATATTTGTGTGTGTGTGTGTGTGTGTATCTATATGTGCTAAATTCGTGTTGAAAAAATTGTAAATAAGACAACGAAGGGAGGAATATGAAAATACTTCTACTTTTACCACAATTACCAGTACCACTGCTACTGAAAATGACAAAAATAACGATATTTGCTGAACTCAGAAAACAGCATGTACAGTGTACACCCTACTACAGTAAAAGAGCTGAGGACGTGACAACTATGGGCAAAATCACTATATTTATCCCCCCTTCCCCCCTTCCCCTCTTCCCCCCTTCCCCCCTTCCCTCAGTCCTTTAAGTATGTGTTTATTTTTGCATAATTATTAGACCGGCGCTGGTTACGTCACTATGAACCTCCGCACTGACATATTTATTGAATTTTTACCTTGAATTATTTCTAAGTTTGTTCTTGCAAGACTTTCCTTTTTTTATTTATTTTTTATTTAATTCCTTGATATTCTTTTTTTCAGATCAGATATTGATGATAACTCTGTCGGATATATTTGATTTTCTATCAATCACATCATGATCATCAATACCATTCATTCAACATTAACCGTCATTGTCATTGTTATCATTGCTTTTATATTTCTGCATTATCACTGTCATTATCACTGCCCCATGTCACGATCATTTTCATTATCATTCTCACCATTTTCAATATTACAATTATAATATTTCGTATCAAAACAATCACAATATTCAAAGTATCGCTGTTAAAATTGCTATCATTAATATCAACACTGGTACTATTACTTTGATTTTTTCATTATTATTAACAACTTTCTTCCTGCCTTTTCCTACAGTCATCACGATTTTCGTTAATATAATTTTCAATGGCAGTTTTCTTACCATTGACTCGCTATCATCATCACTCTTCAAATAATCATAGTAATTATTGCAACCGTTATCATAATTATCTCCTTATTCCTATGGCATATCTATTATCAGTATAATTATCATTATCATCATTGATATCAATATCAATTGTGCAATTAATCATCGCTAGTGTCATTCTGGCATTTGCATTATGATTTTTTTGTTTTTACGTTTTATTACTCTTGCTATCTTTTTTATTGTCATTATTATCCTTATCATTCTCCCTCACCGTCTCCACTGTTAGCACCCTCATTATCATCATTATTATTATTATTATTATTATCAGGATTATGATTGTTAGTATTATTATCATTATTATCATTGTTAGTATTATTATCAATAACGTTGTTGTTGTCAGTATCATTATCAATATTATTGTTGTTGTTATTATCATTGTTAATACTATTGCAATCTTTATTATCTTTATCATTGTTATAATTACTACCACGATTTTCATGACCATCCCTCTTCCAGAGAACCTTAATCCTTATTACGATCACCGTCGTCATTTTCACCATTATCATCCTACTTATAACTAATTTTATCATCATTATTACTTCCTCTTTTTCTTTACCTTCACCACCCCTCTCCCACCGCGTATCAACCGCTGTTACACTCACCATCATCATTTTCATCATTATCATCTTCCTTACAACTAACCGTATCATCGCCATCTCTTTATCATTTTCTTTATCATTACCATCCCTCTCCCACAGCGTCTTGCCGGGTTGATGGACCTAATGGAGTCCATGTCCGAATCCCTGCTCAACACTCAATCTGGCTTTACCTGTCCTACGTGTAAAGGTAAATTGTTCGTTTGACTTTTGCTCTTCTGTATTTCCCTTTCTTTCTTTTCAAAATTTGATATATTTTTGAAAGTGTTTTCGAGGCGCCTGTTGTTTGGAATTGTTGTATTTCGTTGGATATGCTAAGAGTTGTTTCGTTCTTCCAAAGTAACGGATAAGACCAAGAGAGACATTGAGCTCGGATAGACCTTGTGTTTTGCGTATGTTAAAATGCATATATATATATATATATATATATATATATATATATATATATATATATATAAAGATATATATAAAAAACATCATCTTTGTGTTCCGTATATGCTAAAAGGCATATATACTACGTAATGCATGGATTATATTAAGTAACATATAGTATATAAACAAACCGGGGGAGATATACGTAAATATACTGTGTTCCACGTATCTTGTGTTATTTTTTAAGGTACTAATATGGTATGGAGGTTGTGGTGTGGTCGTGGTATGTCTGGCACTGTGTCAGTCATCAAAATCCTGACATATATGTGTACCGATTAGCAACAATGAAAAGATTTGTAGATAATGGTGATGATGATGACGATAATGATGATGATGATAATGGTAATAATGAAAATGACAATAAAATAATATAATAATTATGATAATAATAATGATAATGATGATGATAATAACAATAATGATAATAATGGTAATAATAATATCATCATTACTACTTTCATTATATTATTATTATTATTAGTAGTAGTAGTAGTATTTCATTACTGATAACAATGAAAATATATATAACAGCAACAACAACAAAACAATGATGACAATACTAATAATTATAATGATAACAGTAATAATTGTAATAATAATGATAATAATAATTATAATGACAATAAAAATAATAACACCAATAAGTATAATGATGATGATGATGATAATAACAGTAATAATAACAATTATGATAATGATAATGATAATAATAATAATAATATTAATAATAATATTATTATTATTGAGAATGATAATAATGATACTTATAATAATGATAATGATAATAATGATGATGATAGCAGTGACAACAATCATAATAACAATAATGATAATGATCGTCATAATGATAATGATAATAGTAAGAACAGTAACGATAATAATAATAAGAAATAACATAAGTAACGACATATCAATAAAACTGATTGGAAAATCAAAGCTATCTCAAGAATGCACACGTAAGCTGACACCCATTAAGCCAAGCGTAACTTACAACACAGCGTAAGAGGGAGAGAGCTATGTATAACCTGCGTGTTCTAAATTCGGCTACTTCCGCTACCCCCCACAAGCCTCTTTCCCCCGACCCCCCACCCCCCACCCCCCTCGCACACCCCCTAAAAAAAAACGCTCATACTTCGACCCATACATAGTTACATCTCCGTCGATTTCTATTTTTAGCTTCATAGGTTGGCGTGACGTGTGGAAATCCAATCACAAGTCGATGTAACGGAAGGGGTTTGTGTCTGACATAACCCCGGGTTTGAGGAGAAGGGCAGTGGGGGGTTCGAAGCCTCGGAGTCTCGGGTTCGAAGTCTCGTTGTCTTGGGTTCGAAGTATCGGAGTCTCGGGTTCGAATGTCTCGGGTCACGATTTCCAACGTGGTTTTTCGACCCCGGTTCGATTCCGTGAGTCAGTCTGCGGCTTCGGTTCCGAGAAGAAAGACATTTCTTGGGCGTGCGAATAAGACTGAGGAGAAGGAATCGA
>NC_061860.1:3834282-3841782 GCF_019202785.1 Penaeus chinensis
TTCTGATGTGTATATGTTTATGCATTCAATTATTTAGTCGCGTTTTTTCGCAGAATCACTCGCGACCTGCTTTACGAGTAGCTGGAAGGCCGATGGGCAGACCTTGATCAAAGACCTTCCAGCAAATTATTTTTCCGACCACATAAATGGCCATTTTATGTCCGGTTGGCAAACAGTAGGCTTTGCACCTCTCCTGTTCCCTCTCCCCCCCCCCCTTCAGCCTTCACCCTCCCCGCTAACCGTATCGGTTCCTCCTCCCCTACCTCCCCCTTCCTCCTCCCTACTTCCTCGTTTTCTCCTTCTCTCCTCCTCCACGTCCCTCCCTTCTTCTCATTCTCTATCTATCTATCTATCTATCTATTTCCCTCTCCCTTCACTTCCTACCCTCCTCCTATTCCCTCCTTCCCCGTTCTTCGCTACCCTCCTCCCCCTCCTCCTCCCTCCCTCCCCGTTCTTTGCTACCCTCCTTCCCCTCCTTCTCCCTCCCCTTCTCCTCCTCTTTTGTCCTCCCACCCCCTCTCTTCCTCCCTATCTCCTTCCCCCTCCCCTCCTCACGCCTTCCCAGGTAAACAGAGCTCACTGCCCCTCCAAGGTAAACAGTCTAACTCCCCTCCCCTCCTACTTACCCCCCCTCCCTTTCCCTCCCCTCTTTACTATAAATTACCCAGTCAACCTTTCCCCTTACCTTTACTTCCCTCTTCCTTCCCCCATCCTCCACTCCCTCCTAATCTTTTCCATTCCCTCTCGCCCTCCCTTTCCTCTTCTCAACCACCTTCTTATCCCTACCCATTCCCTTCCCTCCCTCCTCCCTCTTCCTCCCCACTCCCCACACGCTTCCCTCCTCCCCACCCTCCTATTCTTCCCTAACTCCATCCTTCCCTTCCCCTCTTCCTCCTCTCCTCCCTCCCTCCCTTCCTGCCCCGAACCCCATCCCTCCCTTCCCCACTTCCTTACCTCCCCCTATCTCTCCCCTACTCCCTACCTCTTCCTCCTTCCCTCCCTCTCTCCCCCCATCCTTCCCCCACTCCCCACCTCTTCCTCCCTCCCTCTCCCCATCCCTTCCCATAATCCCCACCTCTTCCTCCCTCCCTCCCTCCCCCCATCCTTCCCCCACTCCCCACCTCTTCCTCTCTCCCTCCCTCCCTCCCCCCATCCCTTCCCCCACTCCCCACCTCTTCCTCCCTCCCTCCCTCCCTCCCCCCCATCCCTCCCTTACTCAGTACCTCTTCCTCCCTCCCTCCCTCCCTCCCTCCCCATCCCTTCCCCCACTCCCCACCTCTTCCTCCCTCCCTCCCTCCCCATCCCCTCCCCCACTCCCCCTTCCCCTCCACCCCCTCCTCCCCAACAGAGGTTCCAGTTCCCAGTATACAATGTCTTCGGTGTTTTGTTGGGGTTTATGAAAAATTCACGCGACTAAGAGCTCGCGCAGAGAATAGGTTTCATGGTCACTTAGACTTGGGTAAAGCGAACGGAAGGAGTGACGAAGCGATAGACAGAACAAACGATAAAGTCAAAGCGAACGGAATCAGCAACGAAGCGATAGACAGAGCGAACGATAGAGTTATAGCGAACAGGAGGAGCGACGAAGCGATAGACAGAACGAACGATATAAAGCCATAGCGAACGGAATCAGCAACGAAGCGATAGACAGAGCGAACGATATAAAGTCAAAGCGAACAGAACGAGCGACGAAGCGATAGACAGGGCGATCGATAGAGTTATAGCGAACGGAATGAGCGACGAAGCGATAGACAGAGCGATCGATAGAGTTATAGCGAACAGAACGAGCGACGAAGCGATAGACAGGGCGATCGATAGAGTTATAGCGAACGGAATGAGCGACGAAGCGATAGACAGAGCGATCGATAGAGTTATAGCGAACAGAACGAGCGACGAAGCGATAGACAGAGCGATCGATAGAGTTATAGCGAACAGAACGAGCGACGAAGCGATAGACAGAACGAACGATATAAAGCCATAGCGATAGACAGAGCGAACGATATAAAGTCCTAGCCAACATAACGGGCGACGAAGCGATAGACAGAGCGATCGATAGAGTTATAGCGAACAGAACGAGCGACGAAGCGATAGACAGAGCGATCGATAGAGTTATAGCGAACAGAACGAGCGACGAAGCGATAGACAGAGCGATCGATAGAGTCATAGCGAACAGAACGAGCGACGAAGCGATAGACAGAGAAATCGATAGAGTCATAGCGAACAGAACGAGCGACGAAGCGATAGACAGAGAAATCGATAGAGTTATAGCGAACAGAACGAGCGACGAAGCGATAGACAGAGCGATCGATAGAGTCAAAGCGAACAGAACGAGCGACGAAGCGATAGACAGAGCGATCGATAGAGTTATAGCGAACAGAACGAGCGACGAAGCGATAGACAGAGCGAACGATATAAAGTCCTAGCGAACGGAAGGAGCGACGAAGCGATAGCGAAAGAGTGAATAATAGTATAGAAAGCGATAGGGACAGAGTGAATGACAGAATGGATGATAAAACGATGGCGATAGCAAGGTCGATGAAGCGATAGAAATAGACTAAAAGAAAACAAAGATAAAGTGATAATGATAAAGACGGAATAAGAACAAAATGGAAAACAAAGCGATAGACTTAGCGATAATGAATGAGCAGTGAAGCGATAGCGATAGAGGTTGAAAGACGAGGCAATAGCGATAGATTGAACGATAGAATGAGAGACAACACGATAACGATAGACTGAACGATAGAATCAGCGACAAAGCGATAGCGATAAGAGTGAACGATAGAATAAAAAAATAAGGCGATAGCGATAGTTTGAACAAAATAATAGATAAAGCGATAGCGATAGAATAAGGACAGAATGAACGATAGAGCGATAGCGATATAGCGAGCGACAGAACGGAAGGCAAAGCGACAGCGGTAAGAATAGGGCGATAAAATGGACAATAAGAGGAAGTCAATAGATGACGTGAACCATAAAAATGAATGATAAATTAATGAAAAATAAAATAAAAATAAAAATGGGAGCGATAAACAAAGATAAAATGGCATAACGATAACGATATTAAAGTAACGATAACGATAAAAGAAATAACGATATGTAACGATATAGCAAATAACGATAAAGATATGATTAATAATGATAACGATAAAACAAATAACAATAGCGATAACGATAACGAGAACGAGATAAAAAAAAGATAATGAAAGAAATACCGATAACGATATAATGTATAGCGATATCGAGAGTGATATAAGATAATAACGATATCAATAACGATATCTGTAACGACGAAACGATATGCCGATAATAACATAGAACAAGATCTAATCAAAACGGAACGAGCGACGAAAAAATAGGATAATAAAAGTGGGAGAGAAGGAAAGGTGAAAATGACGTTTGCAAAGTGTTTGCGAAAGCGGAATGAAGTACACAATAATAAAGGAGAGAAGAGGAGAAAGGATAAACAGAGTGACACTTCAGTCTGTGTGTAATTACATGTGTACATATTTGCACACATGGATACTTACGCACATGGATACATACTTGCATGTGTGTGTGTATGCGTTCATGCGTGTGTGTGTGTATGTTTATGTGTGCGTGTTTATGTATACCCGTATATACGTGCGTGCATATGTGTGCATACGTAAGCTAGTACAAAACATTTCTCAAAAACTCTAAAACGTCATTTATGATAGTCTCCCCCTCCCTCTCGGTCCAAATGTACTTACACGTACTCACACCCAAGACAGAGTGTAGTTGTTTATATGTCACCTGACCTGAATTCCGCACAGGTAATATGACCTAATGTGAAAACAAAATAACAGACATTATATACATATTCAATAATACATAACTTCTGATATATGACCCCCCCCTGTGCTATATGATATAATGACTATGCATATTTCAGGTTCTCTATGTTATAGTGAAGAAGAAAATAAGTGGTAAAAAAACAGCAAAAGTAGAAAAAAAAGAAAAAAAGGGAGGAAGAAAATGCAGAACCGTACTTTTGGAAATGCAAAAAATATTTTATGAAAAGGAAATACGTACTGTTTTGAAGGTTAATTATTATTATCACCATCATCACTATTATCATTGTCATTGTCATTATCATTATCATTATCATCATTATTATAATAATAATGATAATAATAATAATAATAATAATAATGATTATCATTATTAGTATTACTATTATCATTATTAGTATTACTATTATCATTATTATCATTATCATCATCATTATCATTACTATCATTGTTATTATCATTGTTATTATTATTAGCATTATCATTATTATCCCCATCATCATTATTATTATCATTATCATTGATATTTATGTTACAATCATTATCATTATTGTTGTTATCATTATTATTATTATTGTTAACATTATAAATATTATTATAATTATTATTACCGTATAATTATTATTATCATTACCATTATCAATATCATTATTATCAAAATTATCAATATTGTATATATATACGTATATATATATATATATATATATATATATATATATATATATATATATAGAGAGAGAGAGAGAGAGAGAGAGAGAGAGAGAGAGAAAGAGAGAGAGAGACAAAGAGAGATACAGAGAGAGAGAGAGAGAAAGAAAGACAGAGAGAGAGACAGAGACAGAGAGAGAGAGAGAAAGAGAGAGAGAGAGAGAGAGAGAGAGAGAGAGAGAGAGAGAGAGAGAGAGAGAGAGAGAGAGAGAGAGGGAAATACGGACTGACAGACAGATAGACAGATAGACAGACAAACAGAGAAAAAGAGACAGAAAGAAAGACTGAGAGGAAGAGAGAGACAGACAGACAGACAGACATGTGTTTGAAGATATGTGCAATAGTAATCACCATCTCCATGTTTCTATCATTAAATGAATGATTTTTTAATTTCTGGTTTAGTCTTTTTTTTTTCTTATCTTCTTAATTTTATTTTTCAATTTCATGGTACGTTTCATCTTAGTCAATTCAGCCGTTAACTGCTCTCGCGCGGTCAATTCAAATACCAAATACAACAAAATACAACTAAAGTAGACCTAAATCTATCACGAACTTAGAAACCGCAAAAAATACACCATCGCTCGCAATACCTCTGTGCTTATGAAATTGATTTAGTCTACCCTTTAAATATTCCTTGCTTCTACTTTGCGTTCGTAATCCTTCCAAATTCTCCTTTCAAAATTACTAAAATCTGTTCAGTTTGGATGTAAAAGACGTGGAAATCTTCAGGAAATGAGCACAATTACAGGGATATTTGGGAGTTGTATAATTCGGCTTATCGTGTCAGAAATCCGCTCGACGGAATGAAAGGTGGTGATATGTGCGCATAACTTTAATTTGAATTGTGAACTCTATATAATATTTCAATATCTCAAAAGATTAGTTTATATTATTTTTATAGAGGTTTCGTTATTCGTATAGGTTTCCCCTGTTTGGATAATTAAATGCAATTGCATATCTTAAAATGATCCTGGTGTAAATAACTCTTTACTGCGCATCGTATCCCCTCAAAAAATCCCTGTATCATTAACTTCAATTTGATTGTCAGTCTTATTTTCTCGTATTCCATCATGTGATAAACCGAAAATCTAAATTATTCATCCTAGATAGCCTTCGTAAAGATAAAACAAAAAAAACAAAAAAAAATATTTGCGGTCGTAACCCCTCAGAAATTCCCTGATGTGAATATAGGTTTAATTATAAAAGCTTTACATACCTCCTCATGTACCTGAGATCTAATTATTCATGCAACAGGGTATTTTTAATCTCTCAAAAATCTGAATTATTAACCCATGCCCACTGTGAGTTTACTTGTTTAATTGTTTTTTACCCATATATGGCTACACTTGTACTAAGTCACCAATGAGCCAATTACGAGTACTGTCTGTCTCGCCCGTTCACCCTTTTCTTTGATTTACGAAAATATTTTACGTTATCTTATTTTGCTGTTACTAATGTTTATAACATTACAGTCATTTTAATGTTTATAATAAAGATAACACCATCAATATTCAATAGCACTAATAAAAAATACATTTTCCCGCCAATTCAAGGAAGGGTGAAATCAGGTAAGGCAGAGCCATCTATATGTAGAGACATTTCACAAAAATGGTAAAAGATGATCACAGCATTTTCCCCATTTCTTATTAATTTTCCCCAGCGGCAATGGGTTATTCCTTTGCGGTCGTAGTCCCTCAAAACTTCGCCCCCGTGAATAATTCAAAAAAAAAAAAAAAAAAAAAATCGACGCCAAACAGACAAATCACAAAGGTGTCAATCCAATCGGTACAAGCGATGTGTGGCCGTGTGCGCCTTTCTAAAAATAAGAACTTTCCAAATGTCATAGGTTAGGCGATCAACCCCCCCCCCCTTCTCTTTCTCTCTTTCACACCCGCCTTCTTTCAATAACTTCCATTCTCATATGTCATTCTCCTTCCTTTCTTCCTTCCTTCCCTCTTTCCTCTCTCTTTGTTCTTCCCATTCCCGCTTTTCTTTCTCTTAGCTGATTATTCTTTCCTTCTCCTTTCCATTTCCTCATCCTCCCTCCACTCTAGACTTCTCTTCTGTTTCCTTTTATTTCCTTCTCTCCTCTTTTAATAGCTTTCTCTTTTCCCTCTTTCTTTCTCTCTCCCCTTTTCTCCTCTTCTCCCATCATCCTTCTCTTTCTTCCTTCTCTCCTCTTCCCCTGTCTCTATCGCCTCTCCCCTCCCCTCCCCCCTACCCCCCTCCCCCCTCGCCACGCCCCTTTCCCGAAGTCGATTCAAACGGCCATTCCAGCGCGCGGGACGACGGTTGAATCAGATTTTCATTGATAGAACTTGTAACAAGGAAGGCAATGGACTCAACACACACACACACACATACGCACACATATATATATGAGTGTGTGTGTGTGACAGACAGATATATGTATTTATATACACACACACGCACACACACACACACACACACACGCACACACACACACGCACACACACACACACACACACACACGCGCATATATATATATATATCTTTTTTAACAGCCATTCATTCCACTGCAGGACATAGGCCTCTCTCAATTCACAATTGAGAGGTTATTTGACAGTTCCACCCTTGCCTGATTGGATGCCCTTCCTAATCAACCGCGGTTCGGCGCGCTGACACCTGTGCCACGGCGGTGACTTTCCCTACGACACCTGCGTTTGACTTCTCAAGGGGATATGTAGTTTTCTCGGGCTCGAGCCAGCAGTCAGAGCGCAGGCGTTTTTACGACTGCCGCGGTGAAACAACGAGACAGTCTTATATATATATATATATATATATATACACATATACATACACGGTTAGATAGATAGATACATACATACATACATATAGATAGATAGATGGATATAGATATATAGATATGAATATATATAAATATAGATAAAGATATAAATATAGGTTTGATATTGTGTACACACGTAAGAGCGTAATTAGGCGACCCTAGAAGTATGCACGC
>NC_061860.1:3851782-3859282 GCF_019202785.1 Penaeus chinensis
TGAAAATTAACTTGAGAGGTTGCTCACAACTGACTGATTGCACGGCAACATGACTGAATAACAGCGTTGCGTTGCAAACAATGATCATCACCAGCATGCCAGTTGCCAAATAAATGCCATCATTGCCTTGTCATTAATTATCTTCAACAACATCTCATCGCCAATCTTTCAGCCTGTCAAGAGCATTGCCAACTTGTCATGTGAATCTTTGTCTTGACAGGAGATAAAGAATCGGTAATAATAAGAATAATGGGAATAATGATAATGATAAAAATGGTGAGAGTAATAATGATAATGATAACAACAAAAATAATGATAATGATAATCACAGTAATAAATAAACAAAATAAATAAGTAAAATAATAAAAGGAATAAACAGATAAATAAATAAAATTATGAAATTATTGAATAAATAGAAGATTTGTTGTTTTTCTTCGCTTTGTTTGCTTTTTTTCTTCTTCTACTACTACTACTTCATCAAATAATAATAATAATAATGATGATTATTATCATCCTCATCATCATTACCATTACTAGCATTACTATCATTACTATTATTATCAGTATTATCACTATTATTATTATTATTATAATAATAATAATAGTAATTATTATTATTATTATTATGAATATCATTATTATTATTATTATTACAATTATCATTATTATTATTATTATTATCATTATTATCATTATTATCATTATTATTATCATTATTATTATTTTCATTACTATTACTATTATTATTATCATTATTATCATTATGATTATAATGATTATTATGATTATTATTATCATCATTATCATCATAATCATTATTATTTGTAGTACTAGGAGCAGAAATAGGAAGTAAATAAAAGCAAACGCAATAGCGTTGAATTATAATCTTAGGACTTAAATTCTTCTCCTGGCGAACGACCTTCAGACAGATAGCTTATTCCAAGGCTGCGTAGAAGCTGGCGCCAAGCGGGGTGACAGGTCGTGCCAGGTTACGCTTCATCGACCTCGTATGACCTTTCTTCGCCGGGGATGATTTACGCCTTCGTCACACACGCGAGCGGGTGTGATTGGGGGGGAAGGCGAGGATTGGGTAGGGATTGGGAGGGGAGGGGAGGGGAGGGGAGAGGGAGGGGAGAGGGGGGGGGAAAGGGAGGGGAGGGGGATATAGAAAGGGAAGGGAGGGGAGGGGTAGGGAGAGGGGAAGAGGGAGGGAAAGGAGATAGAGTAGGGAAGGGAAGGGAGGGGAGAGGAAGGGAAGGGAAGGGAAGGGAGGGGAGGATAGGGAAGAGTAGGGGAGGGGAGGGAGAGGCAAAGATGGGGAGAGTAGGATGGGTAAGGGTATAGGATAGTGGAGGATAAGGGTATGGATAAAGGAGAGGAAAATAAAGAGAGAACGATACCCAAATAAGAAGGGGGAAGGGGGGTAGCAGGGAGAAGGAAAGGAGGTCTCTATATCTGTCGCCACTTTGGTTCTCGACCCTCAATCTCCGTCCTAAAATCACCTCTTGATTCTGATTTAACAAAATACCACAGGAAGGTATAATTTAAAAAAAGGGAAATAGAATATAAAAAATCAATACTGAGTACGTGACATAAGTTTTTAAGGATTATGACAAAGGGTCAGTAACCTCGTGAAGCATATGACATGACACGGAGAGCAACAGCGAGCATGCACGGAGGCGTTCTTGTAGCAGCCGTTATGCATCCGCGTGAATCCTGTCTACAAATCCACACGAATCCTGTCCGGGAATCTGTGTGAATCCGGTTAGGAAAACGAGAAACCAAGACTTAGAAAAAAAAGTCGATTTATTATTGTTATCGTTAATATTATTGTTATTAATATTGATATCAAACTGGATAAAACTAGAAAAAAAAAAAACGAACGAAAGCATACGCACCAAAAAAAAAAAAAAAAAAAGTTTAAATGACAGATATATATATACCTTTGACATTAACGTTAGAAGGTCGCACGCCGATTATTCCGATAAATCGACGATGAACATTCGAAAATGGCCGAAGACACGCCATCTTGAATCCAAGAATCTCTCCCGCCTTTGATTAGTAAATAAACATGCAAGTTGCGAACTAGCCTGCGCTTCTGGGAATATTTCAGAGTTTTAATGGCTCATTAAAAACGATTTTGAAATGCTTTTGATGTCTTCGACTGGGGAATGGGTGGGGGGGAGGGGGGGAGGGAGAGAAGAAAGATTGCATGACTTAAGTGCTTTTGTTACGCAGTGTTGCCAACTCTATCTTGCTGAAGGTCGCTAAACACGCCTCCAAAAGTAGCAAGATTCGCTAAAACCCTTTTCTAATTTTCTTCCATCTGCACCGATAATCGCTAAATAAAGCGAAAAGCGAGCTGAAAAAGTAGCTAGCTAATCCAATAAAATAATTATTCTTACCAATAAAACTATTATTCTAGCCTGTATAATATTTCCCTGGACAAAAGTCGCCAAATTGCTAAACTATAAGAAAAAAGTAGCTAAGGTTCAACTCGCTAAATTGGCAACTCTGCTCCTGAGGACGAAACATTATTATGATGAAAAGTTTATCTTTCTCTCTGTCTGTTTTTTACTCTATAACTGGCTGTCTGTATATTTTTCACTCTGCCCCCCCCCCCCCCCTTTCTCTCTCTCTCTTTCTGTCTGCCTCTCTCTCTCTCTCTCTCTCTCTCTCTCTCTCTTTCGCTCTCTCTCTCTCTCTCTCTCTCTCTCTCTCTCTCTCTCTCTCTCTCTCTCTCTTTCTCTCTCTCTCGCTTTCTTTCTTTCTCTCTCTCTCTCTCTCTCTCTCTCTTTCTACATATAACAATGCATATGTACAGTCATTGTTCATTTATCTATCTATCTGACTATCTACCTATATGTCTATCTATCCATACATCTGTCTATCTACCTATCCATTAATCCATCTATCTATCTGTCTGCTTCAAAACCCATCTATCTATCTATCCATCTATCTCTCTGTCTTTCTACCTACCCCATTTATCTATCTCTGTCTCTCTCCCTTTTCTCCTCTCATCTTCTCTCCTTCCTTCTTGTTCGTAGCGTGCCTCGTGACAATAAAAACCTGCAGTTTAGTTTATAACAGCAACATAATCTGGGTTCGTGTGTTTGTTTGTGTGTATGAGTTTATGTGTGTGTGTGTGTCTGTGTGGGTGTGTTTGCGTGTGGGTGTAATTGTTTGTGCGTGTGTGTCTGTGTGTTTGTGTGTGTTTGTGTGTGTATGTGTATGTGAGTGTATGTGTGTTTGTGTGTATTTGCGATGCGCTCGCGCGTGTGTGTGTATGTGTGTGTGTTTGCATGTTTGTGTATCTCTCAATATTTGTGTGTGCGTATTTGTGTGTATATTTACGTAAGAATTTGTTTGTTTGTGTGTACGTGCGTGCAATCAAGCAAACACAGTCTAGAATTCATGGAAATCGAGAGCTCCGAAGAAAAGAAAATTAGAATATAAAAAAATATATAAATAAAAATATATACTTTAATAAATCGCTTGTAAATCGAACGATTTTTATTCGCCGGCGAGTCTGCATCACGTGATTTGGTCAGATTCGTTCAGAATGAGATTACCGTGTTAGTGTTTGCCTGAAAAGAAAAGATTTAAAACATAATGATATTTAAAAAAAAAAAGTTTGACTTGCTAGACACACAGGAAGAGTGAGAGGGGAGGGAGGAGAGGGGAAGGAGGAGGGGAGGAGAGAGTAAGAGAGAGAGAGAGAGAGAGAGAGAGAGAGAGAGAGAGAGAGAGAGAGAGAGAGAGAGAGAGAGAGAGAGAGAGTGGTAAGCATATACACACACACATACACAAATAGACAGACAGAGCATAGTGATCTATGTACCTCTTAATTCACGTACATACCTTTAATGTAGCTCCATGCATGTGCGGACAGCAGGTGTGAATTGTTGTGTGCGTGTTCGTGTGCGTGTACGTGTTCGTGTACGTGTGCGTGTGGGTGTGCGTGTGCGTGCTCATGTGCGTGTCCGTGTGGGTGTGCGTGTCAGTGTGGGTGTGCGAGTGGGTGTGCGTGTGGGTGTGCGTGTGCGTGTCCATGTAGGTGTGGGTGTCCGTGTGGGTGTGCGTGTGCGTGTGCGTTTTGGCAACGGAACGGACGTAAACATAACCTATTTTATTTTCACTTTGATAGCTGTGAAATGAAAAATGAGAAGCACACGTTAGATGTGACTGCCAGATCAAAAGAAAACAACGTATTTAAATCAATGTTCTGTCATAATTTAATGTTAGTCAGTTAGCAACACAAAAGCACGCACACACACACACACACACACACATATGAACCCACATGCAGACATACATCTTGCACACACACACACACACACATACGCACAGACACACACACACACATGAACCCATATGTAGACATACAGCTTGTACGCACACACACGCACAAAGTAAACCTTGCGTGTCTGTAATACAAAATAACCACATTTCTTGCTATAACACGCAGTTCCGTTTTCTTTACACGACTTTTATTGGATTCGATAAGACAATCGAGTTTCTTTTTCTTTTTGTCTTTTTTCCCTCGTTTTCCTCTTTTTCTTTTTTCGTTTCTTTTTGTTTTCCTTCCTCGTTTTCCTTTTTTTCTTTTTTCTTCATTTTTTGTTTTCCTTTCTCGTTTTTCTTTTTTCTTTGTTTCGTTTCTTTTTGTTTTCCTTTCTCGTTTTCCTTTTTTTTTATTCTTCATTATTTGTTTTCCTTTCTCGTGTTTTTCTTTTCTTTTTTCTTTTTGTAAAGGATTTCAAGTCTAAAGTCAAATAAATATCATTACATAGACACACATATACATGTACACATACACATGCACACATATACACACAAATACACACAAAATGCCAAACAACTAATATATATATATATTTATATATATTCCTACACACAGACATACACACAGCTAAGCAAACATATAGCTAATCAAATACTCAATAAATAAAGACCAATGATAAAAAAAAAAAATAATGGGGAATTTGGAACCGAAATTTCGTACGGATAAAAACATGGGGGGGGGGTATAGGGGGGGGAGGGTGAAGGGATTTAAATTCACCGTCTTCCGTATCCGATTTTCTTGGAACGCAATCCGGATAAAGCGACAAATCCGGATAAAGCGACTGAATTCGGTTGAATGGCTGTTTCATATCGGACGATTCTTATTTAGGAGAGACGAAGATGTCCGGATGGCGTGGAAACGGGCATTGTACATTTTTTGGGATTATTTCGATAAAATAGGTGATGTACGGTTCGGTTATAAAGACGCCACGGCACGGGAGGTATATTCACGCGAATGGGCAGGTTTATATATATATACGTTTGTGTGAATGCGTGTTGTTCTGTCTTTCTTTCTCTGTTTGTATCTCTTTATTCTCTCTCTCTCTCTCTTTCTCTCTCTCTCTTACTCTGTCTCTTTGTCTCTCTCTCTCTGTTTCTCTGTCTCTCTGTCTCTCTTTGTCTGTCTGTCTCTCTGTATCTCTCCCCCCCCCTCTCTCTCTCTCTCTCTTTCTTTTTCACTCTCCCTCTCTCTTTCTCTCTCTCTCTCTCTCTCTCTTTCTTTTTCACTCTCCCTCTCTCTTTCTCTCTGTCTCTCTCTCTCTCTCTCTCTCTCTCTTTCTTTTTCACTCTCCCTCTCTCTTTCTCTCTGTCTCTCTCTCTCTCTCTCTCTCTCTTTCTTTTTCACTCTCCCTCTCTCTTTCTCTCTGTCTCTCTCTCTCTCTTTCTTTTTCACTCTCCCTCTCTCCTCTCGTTCTCTCTATCTTTCTCTTTTTCCCTTTGTATTTATTTACGTGTGTCTTTGTTTATTTCCCAACCATCTCTCTCTCTCTTTCTCTATTTGTCTGTCTATCTATCTGTCTGTGTATTTATATCTATATATATGTATCTATCTACTAGTCTGTCTAAATCAACATCTATATTTATCAATCTGTCTACTTATATATCTATCTCCCTATTTATTTATCTAACTATCTATCTATCTGTTTGTATGTGTGTAAATACATATATCTAAATACACACACACACACACACACACACACACACACACACACACACATACACATACATATATATAAATATAAATATATATATACATATATACATACATATATCTACATATATACATACGCATATATATAAACACACACCCACAGCGCGAGAGGTCCACACTATACCAGTCAATACATTCATGCGTACTAAAATCTAGTGGCATTACACTAATGACCCCTTCTGTTGTCCCATTACTGCACCCGTCGTGACTCAAAGCTCCCATCATCATCGAAGGTCGTTGCTGTTATTTCTCTGTCACTGTTCATACCTTGCTATTCATCATCATTATCATCGTCTTGGTCATTATCATCATCATCCCTCTTTTCTTCGTCTTTCTTTCTTTTTTCTTTTTGGTGTTTGTTATTTGGTTGTCGTTGATTTATGCTTTATATGCATCCTCCCTTTACTTTTCTTCTTTTGTATATCGAAATAATGGTTAAATATACTTTTTTAATAGATATATTAAACATCTTTGGTATAAGGAAATTATATGCATATATTTACTTACACAACGATCACTCCATAACATCAGCAGCAACAACATGAACAACAACAGACAAAGACAACAACAGTGACGACAAATAACAACTATAAGGACAATCAAACAAAGTAACAGATAAACAAAACAAAGAAACAAACTACAACAACAACAACAACAAATATGTGACCTTTCATGACCTTAGTCACCGTAAGAATTATTAAGGAATTACAGCTTCTCTTTTTAACATTCCTAAGGAAATGCCCGAAAACGAAGGAGAATTGGGCATGACAGGGTATGGGCGGGGAGTTAGAGGGATGTGGGCGGGGCGTATGGGCGGTTAGAGGGATGTGGGCGGCGCGTATGGGCGGTTAGAGGGAAGTGGGCGGGGCGTATGGGCGGTTAGAGGGATGTGGGCGGGGCGTATGGGCGGTTAGAGGGATGTGGGCGGCGCGTATGGGCGGTTTAAGGGAAGTGGGCGGGGCGTATGGGCGGTTAGAGGGATGTGGGCGGGGCGTATGGGCGGTTAGAGGGATGTGGGCGGGGCGTATGGGCGGTTTGAGGGAAGTGGGCGGGGCGTATGGGCGGTTAGAGGGATGTGGGCGGGGCGTATGGGCGGTTAGAGGGATGTGGGAGGGGCGTATGGGCGGTTAGAGGGATGTGGGCGGGGCGTATGGGCGGTTAGAGGGATGTGGGCGTGACTTTGCGTACATGAATGTGAGTGTGCGTATGGAGAGTGTGTCTGTGTGTCTATCTCTCTCGTCTGTTTGTCTGTCTGTAAGTCTATGCATCTATCTATTTGCATATGTATCTACATGCACGTATCAACCTACCTGTGCATGTATGTATCTACCTATATATAGAAAGGGAACAGATAGATAGACAGACCAGACCTATCTGTCTATGTATGCGTATGTGTGTATCTGTGTCTGTATCTGTGTGTGTGACGGTCAGCCTTGTCCTGCTCC
>NC_061860.1:3869282-3874282 GCF_019202785.1 Penaeus chinensis
ATAATAGTTATTTAAATAATAATAATAATTATTAGAATGATATTGATAATAACGATGATGATAATAGAAAAAATGATACTACTACTGCTAATAATAATAATAATGATAACAATAATAATGATAACAACCAACAACAATGACAACAACAATAACAACGATAAAAGTAACACCTATAATACTTTACAAAGTTATAATTGGTATCCTACACCACACAAAAAACATCTCTCCTCAGGCAAGAAGTGAGAAAATCGAAGGAGACGAAGAATTACACCGAAATGAAGAAATTCTACTTCGACACTTTCGAATCCTACGCCAGCATATGCGCCACGTTCAAGGTGAGGATAGATGGTGAGGATGGTGAGGAGGAGGGGGATGGTGATGGTGAGAAGGAGGGTGATGGTGAGGAGGAGGGGGATGGTGAGGGGGAGGAGGAGGGGGATGGTGAGGAGGAGGGGGATGGCGAGGAGGAGGGTGATGGTGAGAAGGAGGGTGATGGTGAGGAGGAGGGGGATGGTGAGGAGGAGGGGGATGGTGAGGGGGAGGAGGAGGGGGATGGTGATGGTGAGGAGGAGGGGGATGGTGAGGAGGAAGGGGATGGTGATGGTGAGGAGGAGGGGGATGGTGAGGAGGAGGGGGATGGTGATGGTGAGGAGGAGGGGGATGGTGAGGAGGAGGGGGATGGTGAGGAGGAGGAGTGAGGTGAGGATGTTGATGATGATGATGGTGAAGATGATGATGATGAGGAATAGGATTAAAATGAGAATAACAGTGATAACAAAACTAATCAACTAACGATAGCAATGATAATAATGTCAATAACAACCATAACCACACCATGAATCAACATTAACAACAAGTAAACCTCCATTTTATAAATAAAAACTACCCCTTGTTTACTGACCTTTTGACCTTTCATAAAAATCATGAATCATGCACACATCTAGCTCAAGTATACAGTCTACATTTGCTCTATTTACTGCCTTCCCTGATCGATCCGTTGGTCTCGTAGCAATAGATATCGGAATCACCATTTCACGGATTATCCAAGGGTCGGTAACCTTAATAAAAATAAAGATAACTAGTATCATATATATATATATATATATATATATATATATATATAAAACTGGACTTGCTACTTCTGGGTCACGTGCAACTAACGGTTACTGTAGGATAGAATGTGAGTGTCAGATGTTCCGTAAAACAAGGTTGTGTGAGGAAAATAAATTGATGAAATAAATTTGTTCTGAAATAGACCACGTCGTTCTATAATAAACCAAGTCGTTCTGTAATAAACCAAGTCTTTCTTTATCAAATTTATTATTTCTTCATTTAACAAGGTTGTTCTGTAATAAACCAAATCGTTCTTTATCAAACTTATTATTTCTTTATCAAACCAATTCCTTCTGCAATAAACCAAGTCGCTCTTTATCAAACTTATTATTTCTTTATCAAACCAATTCCTTCTGCAATAAAGCAAATCGTTCTCCTTACCAACAGCGAGATCCAGACTTCGACGGCGCCCGCGCGGACGACCCCGGGCTCAAAATGGAACTGGTCTACACTGTTCATGATTCTGTGCATGAGATGGTAAGTAAGCTTGGCATGCACACAGACACACACGTTTGATTAATAGGTGTTAACGGTGACTTAATTTTGTTTGTTGTTTGTTTGTCTTTATTGTTGGCTTTATTGCCTCAAAAAAGTTTGTTTATTCTTTTCTCTTTTGGGATTTAGATATTTTTTTCTTAGAAGGAAGTTAGTTGTCACGTTTATATATATATATATATATATATATATATATATATATATATTAATACTGTCAGTGATCATTGATGTTAATAGTTTTGAACAAATGGTGAAGCTTAGATTGCTTTCTGAATCGAGTTTGAATAATGATAATATGGATAAGCAAAATAAACTAAATTGATACACAAATAAACATAAAAATATCCTAATTCCCACACCTTCCCTCCTTTCCCAATTTCCAGCCTTCAGTAGTCCACAAACACTTCCTGAAGGCGGTCATCAACGCCCTTCTGCAGGAGCGACCTCACCTCTTCAGCAAGGACAGGGTGAGGGCGCTCTTCATCCTCCTGCAGACGCCCGTGTTCCTGACGCAGTCCTCGTACACGGTCCTTGCTCACGTCCTCAGGAATATCACGTCGCTGTCCAATGGCGACCACCAGCTCCTCGTCAACTGGTTCAGGACGTGAGTGTCTCGGCCTTTGTCTCTCGCTGTGGTTGGTGGCGCTGTTGCGTCTTGTTATTTTTCTTGGGTTCTGCTTCTCTCTTTCTCTCTCTGTGTCTCTGTCTTTCTCTTGTTTTCTTTCTTTCTCTTTCTTTCTCTGTGTCTCTGTCTTTCTCTTTCTTTCTTTCTCTCTCTCTCTCCCTCTCTCTATCTATCTCTCGCTCTCTCTTTTACTCTCTTTGTGTCTGTTTCTTACTCTGTTTGTTTGTTTCTGTCTGTGTATCTATCTCTCTCTCAGTTTCTCCCTCCTTCCCTCCCCTCCCTTCTCTCCTACCCCACCCTCCCATCTCTCTCTCTACCCTCTCCCTCTCCACCCTCTCCCTCCCTTCTCCCTCTCCACCCCACCCCCTCCATACCCTCCACCCTCTCCCTCCCTTCTCCCTCTCCACCCCACCCCCTCCACACCCTCCACCCTCTCCCTCCCGTTCTCTCGCTGCTTACATCCCTCCCTCCCCCCTCTCCCGCACTCACCCTTCCTTCCCTCCTCTTCCAGCCTGGAGGTGCCCCGACTCAGGATGATCGTCGGCTTCGTCATCCAGTTCATCACCGTCAGGCAGTTCCCTCCGCCTGACCGCTCGCTGCCGCCCCTCAGTAAAAGCAAGTGGTGGATTCCGACCGCCACCAAGGTGCTGGCGATCATCTGTGAGTTGATTTTGTGGTTGTTTCTATTTCTTTGGGGGGGAAGTTATTTTTGCGGTTTCATGTTTATTTGTGTGTGTTTGTAGTGAAGTATTTTTTTTTTATTTTTTTTACGTGTTTACGCTCTCTCTTTCTCTCTCTCTATGTATATATATATATATATAAATATATATATATATATATATATATATACATACACACACATATATATGAATATATATATAATATATATATGCATTTTCCTTTAGTTTTGGCTGTTGTTATTTTATGTGTATGTTTTTTTTTTTTTTTTTTTTTAAATCTTTATGTGTCTCCGTGTATGTATTTGACCGTTTATTTTCGTGTTTGTTTTGTGTATATTTCTTTCCTTCCATGGGTTATCTACAATAGTTTATCTTCCATAGTTTATTGTAGCAAATATATCAAGGGGAAGAATGAGAATAAGTATTTACAAAGCGCAAGCGATAACCTTTCGGCGTTTTGACATGCTTTTACTATAAGTCTCCACTCTTATTAATTACATCTACCCAACAATACATTCTCATTATCTACTCTTCCAAACACCAACAACAGCAACATCTCCATCTCTCTCTCTCTCTCTCTCTCTCTCTCTCTCTCTCTCTCTCTCTCTCTTTCTCTTTCTCTCTCTCTTTCTCTCTCTCTCTCTCTCTCTCTTTCTCTCTCTCTCTCTCCCTCTCTCTCTCTCTCTCTTTCTCTCTCTCTCTCTCTCTATCTCTCTCTCTCTCTTTCTTTCTTTTTTTTTCCCTTTCTCTCTTTTCTTTTCCTCTCTCTCTCTCTCTATTTCTTTCTCTTTCTCTCTCTCTCTCTCTCTCTTTCTCTCCCATTCAAGCAATCTATTAACCTCTCCCTCCCTCTCCCTCCCTCTCCCTCCCGCCTCCAGATGCCAGCAACACGTCCTCTCAGCCTCCTCTCCTGCACTACACTGAGTTCTACAACCACGCCCTGGATCACCTGGACCTCATGACGGAGTACAGGACGTGGCAGCTGCCGGAGAAACCCGATTCCTTTTCGTATTGTCAGTATCCCTTCATACTGTCCATCGTGGCCAAGAGGCATATTCTGACGAAGGTTTGTTTCGAGGAATTTGTCGGTCGTTTTATACACACACACGCACACACACACACACACACACACACACACACACACACACACATATATATACACATATATATGTGTGTGTGTGTGTGTATTGTATGTGTGTGTGTGTGTGTGTTGTCGGTGTTGTGTGTGTGTGTGTGTGTGTGTGTGTGTGTGTTGTCGGTGTTGTGTGTGTGTGTGTGTGTGTGTGTGTGTGTGTGTGTGTGTGTGTGTGTGTGTGAGTGTGTATGTGTGTGTGCGTGTATTTTTCTCTCCATATCATCTGTCGTAATAATGAGATAAGATGTCATATTATCTATCGTGGCTGAAAGAGGATATTATAAGTAAGGCTGTAAATGGACTGACTGATTGATAGGTAGATAAAAAAACAAAAAACATACAGACAAATAGATAGACTAATAGACATACAAACACGGATAGATTTGAACGACAGATAAATAGACAGATAGTTAAACAGAAAGATAAACAGAGTACTTGCGTTGATAACATTTTGACAATTTGACATACTGATAATCTGAATACCCGACAACTATACAAAGCTAATAACAACCTGACAGCAACTTGGCAACATCCTTCTAACCTGACAACCCTTGACAACCTGACAGCAACTTGACAACATCCTTCTAACCTGACAACCCTTGACAACCTGACAGCAACTTAAGAACATCCTTCTAACCTGACAACTCTTGACAAACCTGACAACATCCTTTTAAAGAGATGGTCACATTAACCACTTTACAGAGCTATAAACGGATCCGAGATAAAAATGCTATGTCGGTTTTTCATCCCTGCGTAGAGATGAAAGATATTGCCGAATTAAAAAATATATTATAATTACTCGTAAACTCATTGCGTAGAACCTTTAAAAAAATAATAATACATCATGATAAAAATAAAATTAATTATCATATATATATATTGCATCGAATAATGATGTCTTATTTTTTTTATTTTTCTTATTGATAATTCAGATAAACGTTCATTTGACTAA
>NC_061860.1:3876782-3891596 GCF_019202785.1 Penaeus chinensis
CCCTCTCCCTCCACCCGCCTTCTCACCCTCCTTCAATTCCTTTCTCCCTCCTACTCTCCCTCCCTTCACTCCCTCTCCCTCCCTCTCCCTTCACCCCCCGTTCTCACCCTCCTTCAATTCCTTTCTCCCTCCCTCCCTCTCTCCCTCTCCCTCTCCCTCTCCCTCTCCCTCTCCCTCTCCCTCTCCCTCTCCCTCTCCCTCTCCCTCTCCCTCTCCCTCTCCCTCTCCCTCCCTCCAGTCGTTCACCATCTGTTCACACAATTCCAGGAAGTTGCTGAGCCCTCCTGTGGTCCCTGCCTACGAACACATGGCAGTGGGTATTGCGAAGGAGCCGAGCTTGGACGATCTGAGTGAAATCATGCCGGTAAGTTGAAGGAAAAAAAAAAAAAAAAAAAAACGAAGGAAAACTGAAGGGAAAAATGGGAAGAAGAATGGAAGGGAAAAAAGTGAAGGATACTTGGAGGAAAATGAAAGGGATGTGAATGATGCTTAGGTGTAGGTAAGGTGATGAAGATGAGGAGAGGAAGATGAGTGTTGATGTGAGATGTTTGCGTTGAGATGAAGTGAAGGTGAGTGCTGGTAAGTTTACGTTGAGGTGAAGTGATGAAGTTAAGATGAGGTGAAGTTAAGTGAAATGAAATTGGGGTGTATACGCTCAGATGAAATGAGGTTGGGATGCTTAGGGTTAAGATGAGATGAAAAGAGGCTGCCTTGCTTGCGCTGAGTGAAGTTGGGACTGAAATGAAACTGTACTTGTAAAAAGAGATGAAGTTGTGATACTTACGTTTTATATGTATGTATTACATATGTGTTTTGCTCTGTAAAAAATAATATACAAACAACATAACAAGAATATACATGAATATACAATTTGTTCACCATCACAAAACCCTGAAAAATCAGACTGAATAAATAATATAACAAAAAGCACACACACACACACACACACACACACACACACACACACACAAACACACACACACACAAAACGTCAATATCCAACCCTTTTTCCTTCCCATTCTGTCATTTCCTGTCCACCCTTCGTTCAGCAAGACCTTTCCCCTCCTACAGGAAGTCGCCCACGGCCTCCGAGAGCTCCTGCGCTACGAGGGCGACGTCGAGGATGACATGTGCCTCAGCTTTCAGGTAAAAGAGGTCTTTTTTTTTGTCTAATTTTCTTGTTTTCGAAGTCTTGTTTTTTGTTTTATTTTCCTGTTTTCGAAGTCTTGTTTTATGTTTTTTTTTCGGTCTCATTGTTTTTATTTTTTTGTGGGGGGAGGGGTCCTACTTCTTTCTTTTTTTCTTAGTTTGTTTTTTTTCGTTATTTTCTAGGTTCTGATTTCTTATATTCGGTTCTGTTTAGTTTATTTCAGTTCCCATTTTCTTGGGGGGGTGAGGGTTCGAATTTTCGTTTCATTCGGTTATGCTTTATATTTTTTTCGGGCCTTTTTTGTATTTTTTTTTCGGTCCTACTGACTTTTTTGAATACTGGAAAACTTTTATAGATATTAGATGCGAAAAGAAATCTCACTCATTATTCTCTCCCTCTCTCTTTCTCTCTCTATCGCTCTCTCTTTCTCTCTCTCTCTCTCTCTCTCTCTCTCTCTCTCTCTCTCTCTCTCTCCCTCCCTCCCTCCCTCCCTCCCTCCCTCCCTCCCTCCCTCCCTCCTCCCTCCTTCCTCCCTCCTCCCTCCCCCCTCCCCCTTTCCCCTTCCCCCCTCCCTCTCCCCCTCACTCTACTTTTCCCTCTCCTTCTCTCCCTCTTTCTTCTTCTCGTTTTTAAAGATATCCGCAATCAAAAACCTTCCCTCCCGCCAGGTTTCCCTCGAGGAGTATGGCCAACCGAAGACTTTCAACCTCAAAGAAAGCGGGGAGACGCTGCCGGTGACTAACGAAAACAGAGAAGAATTCGTGACCCTTTATCTGGATTGGATCCTCAACACGGCCATCTACGAGCAGTTCAGAGCCTTTTACTTGGGATTCCATACTGTCTGCGCCTCGAATGCCTTGATCGTGAGTGCTGTGTTGTGGAGTTTATGAATGTATGTGAATGTGTGGATGTTGTGTGTATTTGTGTATATATGTTGATGAAATTCAGTCAAGGAAAATGTATTGTTAGAAGCGCGCACGTTCCCGTTCTGTTTCCGGACGGAATTATGAAGAAAAGAAATAGTGCAAGATACGCGCGTTTTCTTTACTCTCTTTACTCTAACATACGAGGCTATTCCGAAATCTTTAGCTTTTTTCCTCCTCTCGCAGACAAGATACACATTTTTTTCTCTCTCTTTACTCTAAGATACGAGGCTATTCAAAAATCTTTAGCTTTTTTCCTCCTCTCGCAGACAAGATACGCACATTATTTTTTTCTTTACTGTAGGATTCGAGCCCATTCATGAACCTTTAGCTTTTTTTCCTCTCCCCTCGTAAACATCCTATTTCCAATGGTTACAAGAGAGAGATAGAAAAAACAAAACAAAACAAGAAACATTTTCTTTTCCCTTTTCTAGATGCTGCGCCCAGAGGAAGTCGAGATGCTAGTCTGTGGGACGCAGACCATTGACCTTAACGAGCTTAGAAAGGTCACAGAGTACGACGGTTATAGCCCTGAATACCCTACGATAAGGTACGTAGAGAGGTGGACCTTACGGACCTTGCTCGCTTGAATGAGAGCGCTTGAGTGAATATACAATCAGCATATCGATATTTCTGAGTATACGCGTGAGATAAAGGAACATAAAGCAACATGGAAAAATTAAAACAACATAAGTCAACATAGAGTATTATAAACCCACAAAGAGAAATTTAAAACAACTTAATTCAACAGAGATAATAAAGACAACTAACACGGAGATAGATAAACCAACGTAAAATGCATAAAACAACATAACACAAAATAATATAAACCGACACAGTAGCATAAAACACCATAAACAGATGAACCAAACCAAATCAAAATAAACCAACAAAATTACATCTCAGGCCACCATAAACCAGAAAAAAACATTAAACCCAGATAAACAATCACAAATCCCACACAATACACCATACACGAATTTAAACAGCTTTATAAACCAAGAAAGCTCCGCTTCGAAAATTTATAAACCAACAACAGACCCTAAACCAACTACAGACCACCATAAACTAAGCCCCTCCCCTCCCCCCCCAAAAAAAAAACATAACCCACTCTCCCCCCGACCCCCCACCCCACCCCCCGTATAACCCACACCCTCACGCCCATTCTCTCTCCCTCTCTCCCCTTCAGGTGGTTCTGGGAAGTGATCAACGAAATGACCATCGCCCAGCAGAAGAGGTTCCTCCTGTTCACCACCGGGAGCGACAGAATTCCCGTAGGAGGCATGGGCGAGATGTCCTTCAAGGTATCCTGCTGGCGAGGACACACGCACATGCTCCCTCAGGCCCACACGTGCTTCAATCAGCTGGTCCTCCCGCCCTATACTGATAAGGCGACGCTGAGGAACAAGCTCTTCATTGCCTTGGATAATGCTGAGGGCTTCGGGTTGGAGTGAAGGGGGAGAAGAGGAGAAGGAGGAAGGAGGAAGGAGGAGATGAAGGAGAGAGAAAGAGATGAAAGAGAAGGAGAGACGAGATGAAAGAGAAGAAGGAGAGAGAAGGAGAAAGTGGATGATTGGAGAAAAGAAAGAAAAAAAAATGGGAGAAGAAAAAAGTGAGAAGATGATAAGGAAACAAAAGAAAAAGGAAAGAAAAAGGGAAAACAGATAGAAGGGAGGAAAAGTAAGAGTTAAAAGAAATGTGTAAAAGGGTAAATGGTAAATGGAAAGTATATGTACGAAGAACTAAGCATTAAGAAGAATGTGAAAAAGCCTGAACATTATGAACAGAACGTCCTCAAAAAAATACGGAAGAGGGATATATGATTAAAAAAAAAAAAAAGTGAAGGATGAACACTTGGAACATTAAATCCCGAAAACACGAAAAAGAAATCCATGAATCTGGAAAAGGGTGAAGGAAAAGAGAGAGAGAGAGAGAGAGAGATATCTTTGAACGAACAATCCCATAAAAAAACAAAAAAAAACAAACAGAGAATCGGGGTCCAGGGTTCAGAAAAAAAATCTTTATGGTGTTTGTATCTACAGAAAGGTGAGAGAAAGGGAGAAAAGTCTGGATACGTGTGTGACAGTGAAAGAAATATATTCAGAAAAAAAAGAAAAATGAAAATTAAGGTCATAAAGTCTCCATTGAAAGCAACACGATGTGAATTACAGATGGCAAAATGTGTATCGAAAATCATCAAAAGAAAATGAATGATAAATGATATTGAAAACTTGCCATCCTTCCCTCGCTCTCTAATGTTAGAGCAGTCAGAGGGGGTATGAATAATCGCCTTTGGGAATTTTATATATGGTAATTTTTCCTACGTGGAAAAATCATATGTGATTCCTACCGAAACTGTGATATATATAAAAAAAGCGAGAGGGGGTACTAACCTAAGAACATTTTACAATTACATGACGGTAATGTTTCTGGTTATAGCATTTTGTTTTACTCGTTCATTAGGCAGAACCGCCTTTTAGAATGTAATATGTATATATAAAGAAAACAAATCTGTATGTGCGTGCCTTGATAGATGCACATTTATATGTTTGTTTGTCTTTTTGATAAATAAAATATATATACACAGTCGTTATTTACTTAATTTCAGGTCATATATCTTTGCAGTTTCCCCAAGAGATGGTGAAAGGCCAATCAAACTGTTATATTTTTGTATAAAGTTCCTGGAGTGTGACGCTTGTATATATGTATGAATTTGTGGGCATCAAGCAACCAAATCTACGAAGAAGAAAACGCTAAGCCACCAAATAAGATAATAGAATAGCTATTTGAGAAATGGAACTAGCATAACAAGCGAGAAGATTATCCTGAATGCCTCTTGACGTTGGGAGGAGGAACAGAAACGAAATGTAACGAAAATCTGTCTATTATATGGTGTTGGATTCAAACTCTAACAATGATACAAGAACAACAACACACACTAACAATCAAACAAACAATCACAAACACAACTTACAGGGTGCTTGACTTTTCTCTAATGAAAATATTTTTACGTTCCCTAACAAGTAACTTTTTTTTTTTTTTTTTTTTTTTTTCACATGTCGTTCCCTCCTTATCCTGTAACCATAACTTGGGAGGGTAAATGTCAAGAACCTTTGCCTATATCAGTATAAGTAACGAGGTTTTGTAAAAGAATCCAATCGCTGGAATGAGGATCCGAAACATAATAAAGGATTCGGAGCTTCAAAAATGAAAAGAAATATTACTATTATAACACTAAAAAATAATTGTATGTGGGCAGCGCAGTGTGTGGTTTAAAATGTCTAATTTTGCATGTTTCTCCCCTCTTTATATGTCTGTAAATCCATTTCTTGCTCAAAGAGAGATAAAATAAAGTGAATCACTCTGCAACAATCTGGTTCTACACACAAAACAAGTTGTTATGTGAATATAACTTAAGTGTAACAATAACTGTATGGGCACTATAAACACGAGTAAAATATAGGAAATTCCATGTTAAGATTCGATGACGAGGAAAAGGGTTTAATGTATCATAATAAAAGGTATTCGATTTCATATTAACTGTGATATTTTCTGCATACATGTTTCACTGTTGACCTGTCCGTATGTGTGTACATATAGACTTGTATGGAGGAATGATGTGTGTGTGTGTGTGTGTGTGTGTGTGTGTGTGTGTGTGTGTGTGTGTGTGTGTGTGTGTGTGTGTGTGTGTTTCAGTGTACATATTAACGCATCAGATTACGTAATTTATTCATATCCGTAAAACTTTTCTTGAGCTGTTTCATGCAAATACAATGTTCAGTGTGTTGTTAAAAAAAAAGAAAAAAAAGTAAAAAATGACAATAATAAAAATGTTAAATTTCCCGTTGTTTTTTTCATTAAAGATAATCCTTAAATACCGAAAGAAAATAAGACACATTACATCAAATGGAAAAAAAACTCAGGAATATTATTTGATAAGGGCACATTTTATTAACTTTATCGGATATATACATGGACCTGATTACTTTACTTACATAAAAAAAAAAAAAAAAAAAATGTATATATATATTGATTACTAATGAAGGGTCGCGACCCTGGGACTATTATCAATATTATTATCATTATCATTATCACTATTATTATCATTATTATTATCATCCTTATTATGTTTAGTAATAACATCAATAAAAATAGAAATTATAAAGATAATTATGATAACAATGTTAATGATAATGATAATGACAGCGATAGCAATAATGAAATTAAGAATAATAATGATGATGTTAATAATGATAATAATAAGAAGAATAAGAAAAAGAATAACAATGACAATAATAATGATGATAATAATAATATAAATAACAATGATAATAATAACGACAAATAATAATAATAATGATAATAATGATAATAATAATGAAAATAATAATAATAATAATAATGATAATAATGAAATGATAATGATAGAAGTGATAGAAATGATAAACCAATAAAAACAGCAACAACAATAATGATAAAAGTGAAAAGGATAATAGCAATGTTGATGATAATGATGATTGTAATGACAACAACAATAATAATAGCAATGATGATAAGGATAATGACAAAATAATGATAATGATGCGATAACATTTGCCCTTGGTAGTGGTAATAATAACGCTGATAATAAAGATTATAATCATTTGATAATAAGGATATTTGTAATAATAACAATTATGATGAATATAGGATAATAAAGATGTTGATGGTAATAATAATGATAATAATTTTAACAATGATAATGGTAATCGCAGTAATAATGATAATAAAAAACAATGGCAATTATAATCGTAATAATAGGGATAATGATAATGATAGTAATAATATTGATGATAATAATAATAGTAATAATTATAACAATAATGATAATAATGACAAATATTATAATAATAATAATAATAATTATAATAATAATAATAATAATAATAATAATAATAATATTAATAATGATAATGATAAAAGTAATAATGATAAAATAATAATGATACTAATTATTATACAAATAAAAATAACGACAATAATGATAACAGTGATAATGATGATGATATTGATAATGATAATGATGGTAATCATAATTATAATAATGATAATAACAATAATGATAATATAACAATATTGAGAGTAAAGGTAGTAATAATGATAATGATAGAAATAACAACAGCATCAACAATAATAATGATATTCAGATTAGTAAAGATGATAATAATAATGTTAATCATAACAATAATTTTAATAACAACAATAATGATAATAACAGTAGGAACAAGAGTGATAATAACAATGATAATAATAATTATGATGACAACAATAGCGGTAATAATGATGATAATAATGTTAATAGTGATGACAATAGTAGAGATGATAATAATAATGACATATGAGTGTTTCGGATGTATATATATATATTTTTTTTTTTTTTTTTTTAACTTTCTTTTTCCTTTTTTTTTACTTTTCATTTTTTTTTCTACTTTTAATAATACTAACAATCATGGTAATAACAGCAACAGCAATAGTGATAATAACAATGATAATGATACTAGTGATGACAACAGTAGTCATGTTAATAAGAATAATGACTTATGAGTGTTTCGGATGTATATATATATTCTTTTTTTTTTTTTTTTTTTACCTTTTTATTTATTTATTTATTTATTTTTTTTACCTTTTTTATTATTATTATTATTATTTTTTTTATTTTTTTTACCTTTTTATTTATTTATTTTTTTTTTTTTTTACCTTTTTTATTATTATTATTATTTTTTTTATTTATTTATTTTTTTTTTTTTTTACCAAAGCACATACAATTTTCAGAAAAGCGACAAAAAGCCCGGCTGCGGACGCGCGCGCGCAGCCGCCGTGAGAGTCGGCGGAGGCCCTGCTCAGTAGCAGCGGCGCAGCAGGCGGATCCTCTCCTGCTCGAGGGCCTCCAGCAGCGCGCCCAGGCCTTGGCGCTCTCTCGGGATCCGCTCCTGGCTCCTGAAGAACCAGCGCCTCACCAGCTGCGGCATCTGCTGCTTCCCGCTGAAGAGGACCAGCAGCAGCTTGCCCACGGCGTACGCGTCGGAGAGGCTGCCGCACGGGCCCGCCCTCTCGCTCCGGCAGATCTCGGGGGCGTAGCACAGCTGCTCGTTCCACTGGATCCCCAGGCTCGGGAGCGCCCCGGCCGCCATGGTCAAACCGAAGTCGATCACGGTCACCCGGGCTCCCTCCGCGCCCACCCGCACGCACACGTTGGCTGGCTTGATGTCGTTGTGGGCGAGTCCGTGCTGGTGCATCATTTGCACGATGTTGCACACCTGCCTCACAACAGACATCCTTTGCTCCAAGTGCAGGCGGCCGACCAGCTGGGCGTCGAGGGTCTGGCCGGCGTACCTGCTGACCAGGCACATCCTCTCCGGACACACGCCCACGAGGCGCTGGAAGCCGTCGTATTGGGCGAGCAGCGTCATTGCCTTCGCTTCCACGATCAAGGTCCGGAACGCCTCGAGGCTCTGGGCCTGTTTCACCACCAGCTCCTTCTCGAGGTTCAGGAAGGTGGCGCCGTAGCCGCCCTTGCCCAGCTGCCTGGGCGCCATGCCCAGGCAGCTGCGGAGTTGCTCACTGGACAGAAGTGTCACGTGGAAGTCCACGCAGAAGCGTACGAACACGTTCACTTCCGTCTCCAGCAGCCTCCTCGGGGTTGAAATGTTTTTAAACTTTATCGAGAATAAAATCTAGAAACAGTTTTCAAACCGCGCGGATAAGCTGTTGCTTTGAGCGGGCACTGTCGACACGTGGCTCTTTTCCCTCTGTTGACAATTCTGCTTCTCACTGCCTGTTGTTTTCGCCCTCTTCTGCTATGGTTCTGTGCTTTCGTCTTCCCGGGCGCGCTTGCTGGGACGCACTTCCCTCGGAGAGCAGAGAGCGACCTGCTCCTGACTGCTCATGGTTGCGTCTCTCTGAATGCCCAAGGAGTCGACGATTTGGAGGAAATCCTCGTCGAATTCCTTTTCTTGTTTGCTCAAGTCTGCGTCGAGTCTCTGGATCCCTGCGGATGCCATGAGATCGAGGAAATCTGCATCGAAAGTCATGCTGCCGGGCGGATCCCGCGGAGCGAGGCGGCAACACGTCTGATCGCTAGCTGTGCTCGAGGCGGAATGAGGGTCACGGCTTGTGACGTCATATAACTAACCGAGGTCGTGACACTCACGACCTCGGTCGTGAGTGTGCGTACGTATGTGTGTACGTGTGTGATCCCTGTATGTGCGTGTGTTTGTTTGTGTGTGTGTGTGTGTGTGCATGTTTGTGTGTGTTTGTGTGTGCGTGCGTGTGCGTGCTTGTGTGTGCGTGCGTGTGCGTACGTATGTGTGCGTGCGTGTGTGTGCGTACGTGCGTGTGTGTTTGTGAGTGCGTGCTTGTGTGTGCGTGCGTGTGCGTGCGTATGTGTGCGTGCGTGTGTGTGCGTGCGTGTGTGTTTGTGAGTGCGTGCTTGTGTGTGCGTGTGTGTGCGTGCGTCTGTGTGCGTGCGTGTGTGTGCGTGCGAGTGTGTTTGTGAGTGCATGCTTGTGTGTGCGTGCGTGTGCGTGCATGTGTGTGCGTGCGTGTGTGTTTGTGAGTGCGTGCGTGTGCTTGTTTGTGGTTTGTGTATCTGCGTACATGCGTGCGTGCGCGCGTTTATGCATGCGTGTGTGTATACATGTGTGTGATCTGTGTTTGTTTATGTGTGTGTGAATGAGTGTGTATGTGTGTGTATTTGTGTGTATGTGTGTGTTTTGTTGTGCTTGTATGTGTGTGCATGTGTGCGTACATGTAAGTGAATGTGTTAGGTTGTGCATGTTTACAGATATGTATGTGTATGTAAAAATGTGTATATGTGTGTATGTGTCTATATACGCGCGTGTCTCATCCTGCCTTCAGCTGACCTCGGCGCAGGTCAAATCGCCGAGAAAGCAGGTCGCGCTGGATAGTGTGACAGCGCCACACACGTACACGCACGCACGCATACACACACAGACACACAAGTACACAGGTACACACTTGCAAAGACTCACACAAGTACACAGAGATTATCTCCGTCGCTCCTCCTCTCCCTTTCCCATACGCGTGTACTTGAGTAGAGTCAGAGGTATCAAAAAAAAAAAAAAAAAAAAATAAAGAATAAAAAAGGTAAATAAAATCAAATAAAAAAATAAGGAAAATGACAGCGAAAGATAGATAAGAATAAGCCACGAAAAATGTGTTATTACATATATTTTCTTTCTTTCTTTATATTTTTTTTTTCTTTTTCTTTCTATATAAACAAGGATGAAGGGCGGTTAGAGACGGACAGAGAGAGGAAGCTTCTCCAGTGGCACCTGCGTGGCATTCAGTGCCACTTGGCATCGCGGGGATTCGGTCCCGCGCCACCCCTGTTCTTGGGTCTGTTGTTCTTCACGCTATTATTATTATTATTATTAATATTAATATTATTGTTGTTGTTGTTGTTGTTGTTATTATTATTGATAATAATAATATTAATAAAAAAGGTAATAATGATAATAACAACAACAACAGCAACAACAACAACAACAACAACAACAACAAAACAACAACAATAATAGTAATAATAATGATAATAATAATAATAATAAAGATAATAATAATGATAATAATAATAATAATAAGGATAATGATGATAACAACAATAATGATGATAACAATGATAATATTGATAATGATATTATCTTTACTATTACCGGAGAACCTTTAATTAGGAAAATTGGAATAAAACAACTACCAGAGTCGGCCTTATTTCCGTTGTTGTTGTTCATCACTGTTGCGATTGTTGTCCTTACAGAGACGTGGCTAAACCGCCTGTCTCTTCTGACGGCGGTGTTGAGTCCCTTAAAGCCCAGGGTGATGTCTCTTGGCCGAACGGGATTTCTGCCGCCGTATTGCAGCCTGTTGCTGCCGCCTTGCATAGTCGCCGACCCGAGTGACCTCTGACCTCGAGAGGGGGGTGTTATCTCCTTGGAGAACACTCGCGAACCGCCAAACACGAGCAGGTGGCAACAAACACGCCAATCGGGCCTTCTATATTCCCTACTCGGATGAGGACACGAGCCCGACCCCGATGGCAGATGTAGTTTAGACTCCCCTGATTCTATTGCTTACAGAAAACGAATGCTTGTCGATGTATTTACAGAAAACGCAAAGAAGCAAAGCGGAATAAACGATTGAAATGTCATAACGCTCCATCACAAAATTCTTTTCTTGTGGTTTTTATATCTAACTCTATGTAATTCTACCTTTAATGTGTCCTCTGTTATTTTTTTTCTTTCTTCATTTATTTCTTTGTTTCCATTATTCTGATATCTTCATTCTTTTAAACATGGTCATGCGTGCATTGTTATTTGTGATATCAATAATCCTATTTAGTCAACACTAATAAGTTGTTACTTATCATAATTATCTTAGAAATAGAACGATTTTCACATCAATTGGAATATTAATACAAAATTACACGATTATATTGCTAACTCAGATCTCCACACCACTACCTATCTGAACAATGTTATAAAATTAGTTATCCCTATTTTAACGTTCAAAGAAAACGTTAGCGCATGATTGTGTTTAAAGAAAACAAAAAATTAGGAGAAACATTTTTGTTACGATATATTGTTTTTAGAATCTCGAATCGAGATAACTTTGAAGCAATGCAACGCCGTTAGCCTTAAACAAAACTTACTGATTCATTAGTATCATTATTACAGTCGATATCGATATTAGAGAGAGAGAGAGAGAGAGAGAGAGAGAGAGAGAGAGAGAGAGAGAGAGAGAGAGAGAGAGAGAGAGAGAGAGAGAGAGAGAGAGAGAGAGAGAGAGAGAGAGAGGGAGGGGGGGGGGGGAAGAGGGAGCAGAGCGAGACAAGGACAGAGACACAGAGCGCACGCGCGCGAGATAGATAGATAGATAGATAGAGAGAGAGAGAGAGAGAGAGAGAGAGAGAGAGAGAGAGAGAGAGAGGGAGAGAGAGAGAGAGAGAAAGAGAGAGGGAGGAAGAGTATCAGAATAACATTCATACCAAATCACAACGGACATTTTAGCCACGTTATCCCGGCGGACAGCCCACGCCCGAGCGAGGCTAGCGACCCAAGCCGACCCATGGAAGGGCACCCCCCCCCCCCCCACGACAGGCTCTCTGTGAGGATTTCTCAACACGGGCTGAAGCAAAGTCTGTGGCGGTTCAGTCTTTATTCTTGTTCACGAAATTATAAATAAATATATATATATATCACGGAGTCCAAGCGCGACGGACTCTCCATGGAGGACGCGGCGTCGAGGTCAGCGTGGCGTCGTCGGGTCGCTAGCCTCGCGCAGGTCAGGTCATACCGCTAGCCTCGCCCGGGGTACCCACGCCATGAAGGTGCGATCGGCGTGAGTGGCGTGCTAGCCTATATTATTATCATTACTATTATAATAGTTGTTATTATTATTAGTAGTAGTAATTTCATTATCCTTGTTATTAACATTGTTATTATTATTATCATTATATTTGATAATACTATTATTATTATTTTTACTATTGTTATCATTATTTCTATTACAACTATTGTTGCTACTACTACTAATAATAATAATAATGATAAAAATAATAATAAGAATAATTATCATCATTATCAGTATTGTCATTATTATTACCGTTATAATCATTATCATTATTACTATTATTATTATCATTATTACTTTATTAGTATTGTTATTAGTAGTAGCAGTATTTGTCTGCGTGTGGGGCAGAGGAACATGAATTATTATTATCATTATTATTATTATTTTATTTTTTTTGTATTATTATTATCATGGCGAGGATGACCATGATGATAACAGCGCTAATAATAAAAATACTTATGTAATTACTACTAATAATAATGATGGTGATAATGGCAAGAAATTGTAAAACCATTGAAGAAGCAGCACTCAGTCATAAATTGCAAGCCACGCTTGCAACATTGAATTTCACTGATACATTCAGATCTCTCTCTCTCTCTCTCTCTCTCTCTCTCTCTCTCTCTCTCTCTCTCTCTTCCTTTCTCTCTTCCTCTCTCTCTCTCTCTCTCTCTCTCTTTCTCTCTCCCTCTCTTCCTCTCTCTCTCTCTCTCTCTCTCTCTCTCTCTCTCTCTCTCTCTCTCTCTCTCTCTCTCTCTCTGTCTACCCCCCCCCCCCCCTTGTGGGTTGTGATAATAAAGAGAGTTGTGAGTGCCATGTTGTGATGCCATTGCATACGGATTGTGATGCCAGTATTACCGTACGTATTTAGTGATAATTATATGATTATATTATACACACTGTCTTTTGTGTGATATGTTCTACCATGTGAAATATAGAAGATTATGTTTAGTTTATATTGATGTGTAGCATATCACCTATGTGAAAGAGCGAGATTCTCTGTGCGATTTATAGAGTACAACATTTGTCTCTGTAGTCACACGTCTGGCAGTAAACACTCGCAGACGGAGCCTGGCGTGTGGGGCAGAGGAACAGGAAGAGTTCCGTATTTATTTTGTCAGAGCTGATCTCCAATGAACCTACTTTAATTTTCATCGGTGTTTTCTTCACCCTCAAGCATCATTGAGAAACACCAAGCAAACGTAGAAGACGAACATGGCGCAGTGATCCAGCCAATTCAGTTCTGACGCCTGTTATTGTTGCCCGCCGTAAATTAGACTAGGAGATGTTTAAGGCAGAGAGCGGATGCGTCTCATGCAGAGACCCAATCAGGAACATTCTCCTTCTTTTAGTATAGAGGATGCAATCAAATTTGTTCCTAAATTGAATGAAACCGAACCAGAGTATTTCTTCATTTCATTCATTTTTGAGCGTGTAGCTGCCTTGCATGTTTGGCTCGAAGACAAGTGGGTATTACTTGTACACAGTGCATTTGTTGGCAGGGCACAAGAGGCTTTCTCAGCTCTGGATTTGGTACAGTCACAGAATTATCATGTTGTAAAAGAGGCTGTGTTAAATGTTTATAAAAAGGTATCAGAGGCTTATAGACAGGATTTCAGCAATTGCCGTAAAGATGGTAAACAAACCTTTGTTGAATTTATCCATCAAAAGCAACTTTTGTGTAAAAAATGGGTCGAGAGTGAACTTGATGCCCTCGAGTACGATAAATTACTAGAATTGTTTATACTCGAGGATATAAAGAAGTGTATGCCTGTAAAAGTTCGCTCTCACATTGACGAGCGTGGTCTGCGCACATTAACCGAGGTCGGTCGTGCCGCCGATCATTTCGCTCTAACTCTTCCGAACTACCCTTGCAGATCTAATGACCCTTCATTCCAGTCTAACCAGCATAGTGGTAAGAGGATGGAGTATAGTGCCAGGAGGACTGAACTGCCAGATACCCACAGGACTGTTACTGTAAAGTCGTTAGAAACAGGTGGTGAGAGTAGAATTTGCTTCACGCGGTGAGAACTTTTCTTTTTGCCGTTATTGCAAGAAATGTCATGTCAGAAGACTGTTTAAATTGGCAAATAAGCGTTCTGAAAAACGTATTTTTCACGTCAATGCTAATAAAAGGAAAGATGTTACATCTAACTATCATGGGAAAAAAACCTGATCTTGGCCTTTCTCCCTTTTCCACAGCCGAATTGTAAATGTGACGCCTCATTTAGACCATGTCAGAGGAGAGAGAGAGAGAGAGAGAGAGAGAGAGAGAGAGAGAGAGAGAGAGAGAGAGGAGAGAGAGAGAGAGAGAGAGAGAGAGAGAGAGAGAAAAGA
>NC_061860.1:3891696-3894196 GCF_019202785.1 Penaeus chinensis
GCTGTTATTGTTATTTTTCTTGCTTGCAGTGAAGACATTTCCTTTTGATTATCATCGCTGTGGCCCACAGACCATCGACTTCGTATTTTTCTAACCAAATCAAAGAAATATGTTGGAATAATAAAAAATGGTTATTATAAAGGAAAACTTTTATCTCATTTATCAATGATATACCTCGTATTTACCTAAACTAAGGTAAAAATACATTTTGTTAAGTTACCCATATAAGAGTAGTTTCTTTTTTGTACGCCATCTACGGCAGACTTCAAATATCCTTAATTAAAACAACCCTCGGTTGTACTGCTAATCCTCCTCAAATACAGATTTAAGCGCATAAACCCTTGTGTTTCATAATCCCCACACGCTTCATAATTATGCATTGACCATTCAAACTAGGGCTTAATACACCAGGGAAGTGAATTCTTCTGCCATATCAACGGGTTTGGCCCAGATTTAAGACATTTGATGGAAATGCAAACAATTATGACTTGTGGGAAGAAAAATTTTCAAGGTGGTTTATGTTATAAAACCCAAACATCTTGCATTTTGATAAGCATGCTTCTGAACGCCCAGATGGTTATAATCTGGAGGATGCCACAAGGACAATCTACAGTTATTTGACTTGCTACCTTGACAGAATGTCACTTGGCATGATAAAACGTGAAGCAAGAGGAGATGGCGTGAAAGCTTTAGCAGTGCTACGAAAGCATTACATGAGAGAAACACACCACAGATTATATGCTTTATGGGGGTCATTTATAAACAAAAGAATGGAAGATGGCAGTGTTACAGAGTATCTATCATCCATGGAGGAAATAGTATCAGCACTAAGAGAATCAGGTGAGAGTGTTAGAGATCGTCTCTTAGTGACAAGTACACTGAAAGGACTTCCACCAAAGTACAAAAATTTTGTAGATGTTGCTAATCAACGTGACCCACCATATGAGTACACTGGATTAAAGACAGCCATATTGAGCTATGAAGATCGCCTCAGAGAAAATTCTGGTACAGAAAGAGTGATGTTAGCCCATGGCAACAGTACATTTAAACACCCAAGATGCTTTAAGTGTAGTGAACCGGGTGCCATTTTGCATCAAAATTAATAAACGTGGTGAGTTTAAAGGAAAACAAATATCAGAATAATAAGAAATGGTGTGAATTTCATCAGCCCAAAAACTCACAATACCAGTGAATGTAGGACAAAGAACCCCAGGAAGAATAACAACTCAGTAAATTCTGCAAATGACACAAGAAGAAAAAAAATTATGGAATATTCTTTCCATATTACACACTCATCAGGTTAAACAACCTGTTAAAGGGGACCCGAGTTTGTGACATTGGAAAACAGAAATATCAAGCTTAAAAAAGATAAAAGTTCCCTGATGTTTGGGACAGTGGTTGCATTTCACATTTTAGAGAAAATAAACCAAAATTTGTGAGTTTTTCAAGAGTCTTTTGATCCACAAAACCATTACAATAGAATGGCAGATGGCCAAAGGCAACAAGGAACTTACAGGGATTTGGTGATGTCAAAGACTTTATCCAAATAGAACGAAAACTCAAGGATATTGGATAAAAGATGCACAATACTACCAGAGTTTAAGCAAGCCCCAATCATTCATTTATGGAAGGCCATTAAGAGTGGACACAAAAACAAAGCAAAAGCATTACTTTTTCCCCTAAGGCAGTTCACTAACCACCAAAGAGGTAGAGTATTTGACATTGAAGAGAAAAAAAAATTGTTCTACTTACGTAGAGGTAAGCTACACAAAACTCTCAATTGGATAAACTCAATAAGATCCATTCAGGAGAAGCAAAGCACACCCTAAGTTTGGCATAAATTCCAAAGGACCTGCAATGGTGGCTGATGTAAAAAAAAGCTTGAAGCAAACTGTTAAAGGAAAATGCACATTTTGAGAAAAAAAACAAGCACCTGAACCACATTGCTCTTGGTAAGATGACACAGTATAGAAATAAGAGCCTGACAAAAGGCTACACAGTCTTTATATTTAGTACACTGTGTGTAGTAGGACCTATTGACCCCAGCACTAAAGGGGGTTCGGGTTACAGTTCCTTTCAAGATGACTATTCAGGAGCTCTTAAATCTACCTCATTAAGAAAAAGGGGTGACACAGGGCATGCTATGAAGAGATATCTTGCAGAAACAACACCATAAAGTATAAAACGCCGAGATGTGACCATAACAGAATTACAAATGGAATTCAGAACACTCCTTATAAATAAGATTAAACAAAGGGTTTTCTGCACCCTCTCTCCACATCAAAACGGAACAGTTGAAGATCACACAAACAATTTTTGAAAAGGGCTCGATGGTTTACTGATTGAGCCCAAAATTTTAACCAAAGATATTGGGGTTTATGCTGGTAAGGCTGCTTGTTACAATCAGAATAGTTTTATAATCCCAGAACCTCGGAAGACTCCAGGGGAAAATGCTTACTGAAGACGGCCAAACATCAGCAAAATGAATATTTTTGGGAGT
>NC_061860.1:3901905-3904405 GCF_019202785.1 Penaeus chinensis
TTTCATATAGGTAATATGCTACACATCAATATAAACTAAACATAATCATCTATATTTCACATGGTAGAACATATCACACAAAAGACAGTGTGTATAATATAATCATATAATTATCACTAAATACGTACGATAATACTGGCATCACAATCCGTATGTAATGGCATCACAACGTGGCACTCACAGCTCACTTTATTATCACAACCCACAAGGGGGGGGGGGGTAGACAGAGAGAGAGAGAGAGAGAGAGAGAGAGAGAGAGAGAGAGAGAAAGGAAGAGAGAGAGAGAGAGAGAGAGAGGAAGAGAGAGAGAGAGAGAGAGAGAGAGAGAGAGAGAGAGATCTAAATGTATCAGTGAAATTCAATGTTGCAAGCGTGACTTGCATTTAATGACTGAGTGCTGCTTCTTCAATGGTTTTACAATTTCTTGCCATTATCACCATCATTATTATTATTAGTAATTGCATAAGTATTTTTATTATCAGCGCTTTTATCATCATGGTCATCCTCGTCATAATAATAATAATAAAAATAATAATAATAATAATAATAATAATGATAATAATAATGATAATAACACAGACAAATACTGCTACTACTAATAACAATACTAATAAAGTAATAATGATAATAATAATAGTAATAATGATAATGATTATACGGTAATAATAATGACAATACTGATAATGATGATAATTATTCTTATTTATATTTTAATCATTATTACTATTATAGTAGGCATGAATGCATAGAGTAAACAAAGACGGTGATTCAGGTGACGTGTTAAAGTTTGCCCATGGTGTTTTCCTGATCCCTTGGGTCATAAATAAGTGATCTGGAAGGGGGGGGGGGGGGGGTTTGGTTTGCGAAGTTCTAGCTTCGCCCGGGCCTTCTAGATATGGCCCGGCCTGTGTCAGCTTTTTTACGGCTGTCTCATTGAGTTGTCTGACACTCGGTGCTTACCGTGGCGGCGGGATTGCCAGCAAACGCTCCTGCCGCCATGGTGTAAGCATTTCGCATAGCCTCTTTACCAGCACGGCGGCTGTTGTGGGCGGTCCATGTCTCAGGAATTGTGTATGGTTACAATTTTCTAGGTAGTGGACTAGTGTGGCGTTCGGCTCGCCGCAGTGCTTGCAGCACCATTCATCGCGTTCGATTGCTGGGATAATCTGCCATGCACAGTGGTAACCTAGGCGTATTCTGTGAAGAATGACTTCGGTACCTCTGTTGCTTACTTCAGAGAGTGCCAGTGGTTCAGAGCCTGTGGCGTCTGAGTACCAGCTGGCCGAGGGGGAGGTTCTCGTTTCCTCTCTGTGGAGCTGCCGTAGGAAGGTACGACCGACCAAGGCAGGGGCAGAAAAAAATGTCCCTTAGGGTCCCAAGGGGGGGGGGGGGGGGCAGGGGTTTCGGGGTATACGAAAATACATCTCTTACATATCGCATTTATTTCTCCTAGCAGGTAACATTAATTCGTGAATGGTATACCGTTTCTTATGTTCTATTGCATGAAGAATCCGAATATACCATTATTTTGTCGATTAAGTTTAGCCAACAAACAGTATAAGTCATTTATGAAAGAAAATGGTCGGTAATAAATATGATCATTGGTATAATCCTTCCAGAAACATGTATATAGACTTGAATACTGAAAATGTTTTCTAAATAAAAGTTATGCACCATTGAATTACCTATAAAATGATACCAAAACGAAAGTTCTATGTTGATAAATAAGAAAATAAAAGTGAATTATGTATGGGTAACATTTCATGACCTCACTCACAGATAGTCCTGAGACCCATTAGTTAGGGTTAACTTTTTTGTTTTGGCATATATGTATAACTTATCACACAACATATTTTTTTTCTGGAACATTGCCGTGATTTATCTTTTTAGGTACAGATATACAAAGGTACATACGTGAGAAAGTAAAATGCATATGGAAAATACAGGCCATATTTTTTATACACTTATTTAACTTTCACAATTTAAGTTTCAGAATAATGTGCAGTTCATGTAAATACTGTGTCTTAATCCATCATTAGCTCAAAGGTATAATAAGCGTACCGTTTCTAGACATGCATAATGTGTTTTGTTTACGTAATATCTATATACAGTTTTCATCTAGTAAATAGTATATGAATTTTATATTTCTCCTAATGTATCACTTTCACGTATTACATGATTGTACTACCCTACATAAAACAAAACTGTCAATTTTACATATAACTAATGAAAATGATAATCATTTATCAATTTAAATGAAAAAGACTGCTTATTAAAATTAAATTATAATTTTATGTCATGAAAAATGCCTCGAATCACAGATTGAAATACATGAGTAAAGTTATCTCATTATTTTGTGTAAAAATAAAAGTATTCTTCTATTTACAAACTGCTGCACAGACATTTACATAGGGCTGTGCAGGGTAGGCCCTTCTTAAAGCAACTGCAGGCTCGGCTACATGGTCTCTTACAGCCACATTTTACTAGTTCCTGGCAGACT
>NC_061860.1:3914405-3916905 GCF_019202785.1 Penaeus chinensis
ATTATTATTATTATTGTAATAATAGTAATAATTATCATTATTTTGATTATTATTATTATTATTATTATTATTATTATTATTACTATTGTCATTATTATTATTATTGTCTTTATTAATATCCTTATTATTATTATTATTATCATAACTATTAGCATTACTATTATAACCATTATTATAATTATAATAAATATTTTTATTATTATCATAATTGTTATTATTATTATCATTATTATCATTATCATTATCATCATTGTTTTTATTATTATTATCATTATTGTTATTATTATTTTCATCATTGTTTTTATTATCATTATTGTTGGTGTTATTATTATTGTTATTATTATTATCATTATTAATTTTATTATTATTATTATTATTATCACTATTGTTGTCATTTTTGTTATAATCATCATCATTATTATAGAAAAAGAATGAAATGGAATGTGAGGAAATGCTGAGTTTAGCTGATAATTCTTACATTGTGACAGTTTATCTTTGCAGGCTGATTAATGTATTATCATGAATTACATATATCTATACAGATAGGAAAACAATAGTGAATTTGATGTCAGTCATGCCTTCATATCATTTCACTATAAATGCTCGCCTAAAACGTTATCTTACCGTGCTGATAACTACAATTTCAGTATGTTTTATTATCCGGGATGTCGCTTTGCTATAAACTTACTGGTATTTCATGAATTTTAGCTGGAGTTATTACTAAAGCTACGAAGTCGATGGTCTGTGATAGCAAGTCGACAAAATACCCACTGAAGAGCCGCCATTTTGTTTATGACAGAAGTTGACGCAAGTTATCATCATTATTATCATCCCACCAATATCTATCAAGTTTTATCATCAACGCTGTTGCTAGGCTAGAATTACACCGCAATATCACTGTCATTGTAGCATATAGTTTAATTTTGAAAATATAATGCTAATATATTTATCATTTTCATTCTCCTTATCAATGTTTTTTCATTGTTTGCACTAATTTTATTGTCATTGGTATAGCATTATCATCTTTTGCATTCTTCGCATCATGATTTTCATTATCGTCATCATTATCATCGTCATTCGAACGGTAATGAGAGTTACACCTTCATTATATCTCAATTACGCCCTAATTAGTAAGTTTCATGACCTTGCAACGCGAAACACAAATTGATACAGCGTTACTTTTGATGCTTCAGGGAAATTCGGGTCCGAGTTGTGGTTATCCGTTCCGTCGCGGTTGTAGTTGTAAAGTACTGTTGTTGTGTTATGGTTGGCATTCTCACCGTTCTGTGATTTCAGTGTTGTGATCTCTTGCCATGTTCGTGCAACCTGCGTCATCATTATTATCATTATCATTGACACGATCATTATTGTCATAATCATTATCTTCATTATTATCATACTATCCACATGTGTGTGTGTGTGTGTGTGTTTGTGTGTGTGTGTGTGTGTGTGTGTGCTAGCAGTCGGTATCCTTTTACACACACATAAATATGTCTGCCTGTCTTTGTTTCTACCTTTCTGTCTGCTTGGTAAAAATGGCTATGCGAAAGAGAGAGAATTTCAATATATCGACTGTCATCACTAATACTAATAGAATAATGATAAAAATAACAATAATCATAAGATACTCCGCCTTAATAGATAATTATACAACCAGAGAGTGCAAGTCACGCTTCAGTATTTGATTTCACTGAAAAAGGATCCATAAGCATCTATGCATGCTGTTGATTATGGTATATTTGCCTTAAATCATTGAGAAGAAACAAACGTTTTCCATTGTTTGGCGTCATAATAGTGCATTCCAGTGATTATTTTGAAGAAAATACGAAGTCGACGGTCTGTGGGAATCAGGCATAGGCGTCATTTTGTTTCCAAATGGAATATCTCGGTGAGTTTGGAAAGCGACTGAAATCCCTTGGCAGCGAGCGTCGCCAGACAGCGTGGCGCCAAGGAACCACCTAATGTCGGATTCCGATTTTTTTTCCCGCTTAGCAACGTTCATTAATTCTTAATGGAAGTCACTTTTCTTTTCTTCTTCTTTTCTTATTCCCAAAATGTAAGTGCAGTGGCGGTTGGTGGGACTAAATTAGGCACCCTTTGCTTTTTTATTTTCAATTAGATCGTCAATTAAAAGATGACTTGTGTAATGAAATAGCTGACTAATATGTGCAAAGGTACGCAAGCATATGGAATCACGCGCATACATATATACGCACGCACACACGCGCGGAGGAGGAGGAGGAGGAGGAGGAGGAGAAAGTAATGATGATGATGAAGAGGAGGAGAAGAAAGAGAGATACTGCTGCTGCTGCTGATGAGGAGGAGGGTAATGGAGGGTCGATGATGATGATGAGAGCAAAGATGATAATGATGACGATAATTTTGTGGTGATGAAAATGATGATGAATATGAGAATACTACTAACGTTATTTTTAATATAAGGACTGCCACCACTAATATTAACAGAATAATGATTAAAATAATAATTATGATAAGATAC
>NC_061860.1:3931905-3935451 GCF_019202785.1 Penaeus chinensis
ATTATTTTTGCTATTAGCATTATTGTTATAATTATTACAATTACTATTATTATTCTAATTGCCAATATTATTGTTATTGTCCTTATTCTTATTATTGTTGTTATAATTATTATTATTATCATTATTCTTATTATTATTATTATTATTATCATTGACATAATTGTTATTATTATTATCATTATTATTATTATCTTTATTATTATAGTTATTATTATTATTATCATTATTATTATTATTATCATTACTTTGTTTTTATTATCACTATTGTTGTTGTTTTTATTTTTACTATCATTAATATAATCAACATTATGATAACTGTTGCTGTTATAATCATTGGCATTATATCAATTGTTATAATTATTATTATAATTATTATTATTATTTTTAGTATTATTAGTATTAATTATTAATCATTATCATTATTATTGTTATTATTGTTATTATTATTATTATCATTATTATTATCAATTATAAATTATTATCATTATTATTGTTATTATTGTTATTATTATAATCATTATTATTATTATTATTAATATTAATTATTATTCCATCCCTTTTGCCGTAAGAATGAAATATATTGACGCCTTCCTTGGTCCACAACTAGACGTCATCTGCTTCCCAAATCACCAAGATGTTCCATTGGTAATCCATCGAGAAAAGACGCCTGCTTATTGTCCTTATCTGCTAATTGGCGATAGAAATGAAGATAAAAAAGCAAAGGGTGCCCGATTTACTCTCCGCCAACCGCCACCGCTCATACATTTTGGGAATAATAATAATAATAATAATAATAATAATAATAATAATAATAATAATATGAGAGTAACTTCCATCAACAAGTAATGAACAATGATTTTCGGAGAAAATTTCGGATCCGACATCGGGTGGTTCCTTGGCGCCAGGCTGTCTGGCGACGCTCGCTGCCAAGGGATTTTCAGTCGCTTTCCGGTAGCTTTGTGTTATTTCATTTTATTTATCTATTATTATCATTGTTTATTTAGGTTTCCCAGCACTGTAGTTGTGACAGAGAGAGAGGTCTTTCTCTCCCTCTCTCTCTTGCTCTCCCTCTCACCCTCCCTCTCTCCCTCCCTCACCCCCCCCCCCTTTCTCTCTCGCAACCGCATTTCATCAACTATTGACGCATTCCTTGGCCCACAATTAGACGTCTTCTGCTTCCAAACTCACCAAGAACTTCATTTGAAATTCATCGATAAAACACGCCTATTTAATGTCCTGATCGAGGTCCATTTCGGCGAAAAACAAAATGGCGCCTATGCCCTGGTGATTCCGTCGACCTGATGCCCACAGACCGTCGACTGTTTGAAATAATTAGTGAATAGCAGTGAAATGACATAGAATAATGGAAAGCGAGCAAGCTGTTTTTTCTCGTGGAATTATTAAAAAGGTGCCATAATCATTGCATAGATGCTTATGGATCTTTTTACAGTGAAATGTAATACTGAAGCGTGACTTGCATTTTCCGACTGACTGCGCATTATCTATGGTTGTGTAATTTTGCATTGAGGCGGCGTATCTTATCATAATTATTATTTTAATCATTCTTCTGTTAATATTAGTGGTGGCCGTCCTTATATTAAAAATAACGTTAGTAGTATTCTCATATTCATCATCATTTTCATCACCACAAAATTATCGTCATCATTATCATCTTTGCTCTCATCATCATCATCGACCCTCCATTACCCTCCTCCTCATCAGCAGCAGTATCTCTCTTTCTTCTCCTCCTCTTTATCATCATCATTACTTTCTCCTCCTCCTCCTCCTCCTCCTCCTCCTCCTCCGCGCGTGTGTGCGTGCGTATATATGTATGCGCGTGATTCCATATGCTTGCGTACCTTTGCACATATTAGTCAGCTATTTCATTCCACAAGTCATCTTTTAATTGACGATCTAATTAAAAATAAAAAAGCAAAGGGTGCCTAATTTAGTCCCACCAACCGCCACTGCACTTACATTTTGGGAATAAGAAAAGAAGAAGAAAAGAAAAGTGACTTCCATTAAGAATTAATGAACGTTGCTTAGCGGGAAAAAAATCGGAATCCGACATTGGGTGGTTCCTTGGCGCCACGCTGTCTGGCGACGCTCGCTGCCAAGGGATTTCAGTCGCTTTCCGAACTCACCGAGATATTCCATTTGGAAACAAAATGGCGCCTATGCCTGATTCCCACAGACCGTCGACTTCGTATTTTCTTCAAAATAATCACTGGAATGCACTATTATGACGCCAAACAATGGAAAACGAGCAAGTTTGTTTCTTCTCAATGATTTAAGGCAAATATACCATAATCAACAGCATGCATAGATGCTTATGGATCTTTTTTCAGTGAAATCAAATACTGAAGCGTGACTTGCACTCTCTGGTTGTGTAATTATCTATTAAGGCGGAGTATCTTATGATTATTGTTATTTTTATCATTATTCTATTAGTATTAGTGATGACAGTCGATATATTGAAATTCTCTCTCTTTCTCATAGCCATTTTTACTAAGCCGACAGAAAGGTAGAAACAAAAGACAGGCAGACATATTTATTTGTGTGTGTAAAAGGATACCGACTGCTAGCACACACACACACACATACACACACACACACACACACACACACACACACATGTGGATAGTATGATAATGATAATAATGAAGACAATGATTATGACAATAATGATCATGTCAATGATAATGATAATAATGATGACGCAGGTTGCACGAACATGGCAAGAGATCACAACACTGAAATCACAGAACGGTGAGAATGCCAACCATAACATAACAACAGAGCTTTACAACTACAACCGCGACGGAACGGATAGCTAAAACTCGGACCCGAATTTCCCGGAAGCATCAAAAGTAACGCTGTATCAATTTGTGTTTCGCGTTACAAGTTCATGAAACTTACTAATTAGGGTGTAATTAAGATATAATGAAGGTGTCACTCTCATTAGCGTTCGAAGATAAGATTTGGACTATCAACTCTTATCATAGATTAGTCACGTGTTTATTAGAGTGTTAATTAGGGCCCAATCACAATAAAAGGATTCGATTGCAAATAAATAGGAATAGAGAAGGACCTTTATAAGTCCTATATGCGTGTCGAAAACGTATCAGAAATTCGCGTGATCTTAAAATTTCGTTTCGTAAAAAAAAAATTTTATCTTTATTTTTCATTATTATATGTCATTTGCATATATTCATTCATATACCTTATTTCCCTATTCAGTTATTCATTAAGGACGCGCAAAATGTTCTCTTTAAATCCGTGGGATTTACGAGTTCAGAATTTGCTTTTTGCTGATCACTTGCTCTTGTGTCAATAGAGCTGTTATTTAGTGCAACATAACTATTGTTATGATAAAACAATGATATACATATGACGATGATAATGATGACGATAATGAACACAAAGATAATGAAGATCATGATGCGAAGAATGCAAAAGATGATAATGCTATACCTGTGACAATAGAATTAGTGCAAACCATGAAAAAACAGCGATAAGGAGAATGAAAAAGATAAATATATTAGC
>NC_061860.1:3935551-3943051 GCF_019202785.1 Penaeus chinensis
TTGTGAGCACAGACGCTTTGTTTGCCTGTTTGTTTGTTCGACGGTATTTTTTCTTCGATTCCATCACAAATGTTTTTGGGAATATTTCCCTCCTTTTGTACTTATCGAGCACTAATTTTTGTACTTATTTTGGGTGTTCTGTGACTTTTTAAATCTGTTTATGATTCTAGGAGGCGATTACTTTGTTTATTTACCGATTACTTCTGCCTAATTTTTTTTTTTGTTTTTTTAAACCTTTCAGTTTTATTATTTGTGGTTTTTTAAATTAATTTTATTTTTTAAACCAGTTCTTTAGTGTTTTTATTTTATTCCCCCAACCAAATTGTATTGTAAATTCCGTTTTTAAAAAACTCTGTATTCCTTTGTTTCCCCCCGCAAAATAAAGGGGAGAGGACTAATAAACAGTGTTAAGACGAACGTTGTTTGCGTTTTCCCCCCCTGGATCTTCCCAGTGCCTGGCGACGGACCCAAAAGAAAAAAGGGTTTGGGAAACCCGGGCCCCGACATTGCCTTAGTTGGAAAAGCGGGGCCCTTTTTTACATAGTAATAGTTAGTATGAGAATACAACACACCCAATCACAGCCCCCCCAAACTTCTTGAGGGCTTGTGAGGGTATGTATATTGCAAACTGTGTTTTTATTTTTTTTTTTTGAGTAAACAGGGCCCCCCTACCCCGGGCCCCATACCCCTTTTCCCACCCCGTTTTAAACGGGCACCGCCATATTTAAACGGGGGTGGTAAAAAGGCTTGCCCACGGATACCCTTACAAGACTGCAGAGAAAGAAAGAGAGCCCACAGACCCAGAGACATAGAGGGACATAGGGAGACACAAGAGAGAGAATAAAAAAAAGTGAGAGAGAAGAGAAAGAGAAGAGAGAGAGCGAGAGTGGGGAAGGGAAAAGAGAGAGAAAAGAGAGGGAGGGGGGAAAAAGAGGAGAAAGAGAAAAAAGAGAAATGAGAAGAGAGAGGGAGGGAAGAAAGAGAGAGAAGGGGGGGAGGGAGGGAGAGAGAGAGAAAGAAAGAAAGAGAGAGAGAAAGCGAGAGGAGAGAGAGAGAGAGAGAGAAAGAAAAAAAAAAAAGGAAAAGATAAAGGAAGAGAAAAACAGAGAGAGAGAGAGAAAGAAAGAAAGAGAGTGTGTGGGGTTTTTTCCAACCTCCTCCCCCCCCCCCACTATATCCCCACATCACCTACCCCCCCCTCCCTTTTCCTTCTCCAAATCCTTCTATCTCTCTCGCCCCTCCCCCTTTCTTCAACCTTCCCCACCTCCTTTTTTCTCTTCCTCGCTCATCCACGGTAGCTTCCCCCTCCTTTTTCTTTTCCTTGCTTGTTCTATTTTTTCTATCCCTACTCTATATTTGCCCCCAAACCCTATCCTTATCCTCCCCTGTATCCTGCCGCTTTCCCCCCTCGTACCCCTCTTATTCCCCAACCCTCTTCTTGTTCCTCGCTTTTTCACTTCCTTTCTTCTACGCAATTTTCCAACTTTTCCTTTCCCTTTTTCCCCCGTTTCCCCACCTTAACCTAAAATCCTTCCTCTCGTGCTCCCATCCTATCACTATCCTACCCAGCATCCTGCCGACATCCACAGGGCGAGTCAGCCGCAGCCGGACCACTTCCATCGCCACCCACATTTTTACGCCTTTTTTATATCTGTACCAAGCTGCTTTCTTTGTACATGTGTTTTAAACCTAATTTACACCCTTTTTGTATGGTTTTTAAATAAACTTATGTCCTTAGTTATCCGTGAAATGGATTTACAAAGATCTTGATGATGTGCGGATAACAGATATCCACATCTGCTCGTCTGATCTTTTATTCACGTTTTTTATCTCTTGTATTTTTAAACTACCCCCCTTTATTTTTTATTGTTTCTTTTTTCTTATTCATCTTTTTATTTCCTTTACGCCGAGAGTAAGTTACAATTTATGATTTTTATTCTTGAAACGCAGCAGATTTCTTTTTCGTCTAATTTTTTCATAATTATAATTTTAAAAAAATTTCTTTTAATGTTTAATTGTCTTTGTGATTGGTTTTTTTTTTTGTACATTTTCTTTTATTATAACCATCTTAATTATTTTTTATGCATTGTTTGTGCTACGCCGACGTCCCCCGGGAGTTAATAAAAAACCCCCACGTTCACTTTAATAAAAAGTGGATATTCGACGTGCTTTGACTTCCTTTGGATTTTACCTGTTGGATTTTTTCACCGTGGGGTGCCGAAACCGGTTTTTAAATGCCCTTTTTCTTGCCCCGGTGTATTTAGGCTGGACGTGCCTTTACTATTTAATTCACTGCGAACCATGTTTTGCCCTTCGACTTTGACTTTTACTTTCCTGAATTTTACTTACTTTTATCTTGTCCTTTGTTTTTTACTTTTATTCAATCCCACCCTTTACTCGTCTTTTATTGCCCTTTTCTTTTTTCCCCCAATTTTCCTTTTACTTGTTTTATCTTAGTGTTAGTTCTTTTTTATTGTTTTAAGCCCTTCTGGCATGTTTTTTTTCTTAAAACCCTTCTGGCGTACTTTTATTCAGCTTAAAACCCCCTGGCAATTGTCTTTTACTTATTAGTTTGTTTTTCTTTGGTCCTTCGACGTTCTTTTTTTTTCATTTTAGATTTTGTATGTTTTTGTCATGTTTTTCGATTTGGGAGCTCCGGTAGGCCTGCATCTCCGGGTAATTGGGGTTTGAGGTCGTGGGGTTTGAGCTTTTACCTGGTCCCCCCACCCCTTTTCGAGGGAAAGAACGGGGGCCCCCCCATTTTCCTTGGCCCCTAAACCTGAAGCTTCCCCCCTCACGGTGCCTCTTTGGGTTCCCCTCCTATAACCTTAAAGTGAAAGGAGAGAGAAGAGAGGGAGAGAGGAAAGGGGGGGTGGGGGGGTGAAAAAGAGGAGGGGGAAGGAAGAGAGGGGAGAGAAGGGAGGGGGGAGGGTAGAGAGGGGGGGGGGGGGGGGGAGGGGGGGGGGGGGGGGAAAAGGGGGGGGGGGGGGGGGAGGGGGAGAGAGAGAGAGAGGAGAGAGAGAGAGAGAGAGAGAGAGAGAGAGAGAGAGAGAGAGAGAGAGAGAGAGAGAGAGAGAGAGAGAGAGAGTATCAGAATAATACTCCTACCCAATCCCAACGGCCCCGTTATCCCGGCGGACAGCCCACGCCCGAGCGAGGCGAGCGACCCAAGCCGACCCACGGAAGGGCACCCGCGCCACGCCCGCCGATCGCCATGGCGGAGGGACCCCGGGCGAGGCTACGAGCGTCGCTTGACGGCGGACAGCACCAGCGGTATGACCTGACCTGCGCGAGGCTAGTGACCCGAGACGACGCTGACCCGCGGAAGGACACACCACGCCGAGGGGCGGCTGACCTCGACGCCGCGTCCCCCAGGAATAACCATAACGCCTTGACTTCGGACCGATGATGAGGATGGCAATTATGATGACGATGATAATAAGAAAGACAAGAATCATAATGATAAGATCATCCACCTGGAACCCAAATTGTGCAACCAAAGAAGACGTGACACTGTCAGTCATGAGATGCAAGTCACGCTTCAGCATCTCATTTCACTGAAATCAAGAGCATCTCATCATGCTAATGATAGCGCCATTATTGTCAGTTATTAGATGGAAGAAATAAACTTGCTCGCTGCTCAAAAGACGTTGACACTCTGATACTATTTCTTTGATTTGATTAGAAAAATACGAAGTCGATGGTCTGTGTCCACAGCGATGATAATCAAAAAGGAAATGTCTTCACTGCAAGCAAGAAAAATAACAATAACAGCACCAAGAATAACAACAACAACAGTAAATCTAGTAATAAAATTAATGATAATGATGATGATAACAATAAGGATAATCATAATAATAATAACACTAATGACGATAATTATTATCATGATAGTAATAATAATGATTATTATGATGATGATAACAATAGTAATAAGAATAATGATAATCATTATTATTAGCATTATTATTGTTATCTTTATCATCGATATTGTCATTAGTATCATATTCAATCATCATTATCGTTGTCATTATCATTATCATTGTTTTTATCATCAACATCATCATCATTATTATTGTTATTATCATCATGATTATTACCAGCACATCACAGTCATCATAATCGTCATCATTAGTCATTATCAAAATTAATATTATAATTTTAATGATAATGATGATATGAATAAAACTGACAACTATAATTACATTGGTAATAATGATATCACTTTTACATTTTTAAGCACCACTTTTTTCTTTGTGGAATTAATTGTTTGTTTACTAAAACTAGAATTGATGACCACCATGATGATCAAATATTCTATTCTGATATATTCTATCAATGAGGCGAGTTACTATCGGCGAATCAGCAAGTTTAGAATGACAGTGATCTTAGTTCTCTAGGACTAGGACTAGAGAAATTTATCGGTAGGAAGAAGTGTCCCCTGAAAGATGTACGCTTTCTTTGAACGCAATGAAGCTAACGTTTTCTTTGATAAGCAGAAGATAGGGATGACTAATCAATCTTTGTGAGGGAGGCGGTGAAAACTGAAAACAATATAAAACAATATAAAGTTCTAGATTTTCATTCGATTTCTCAGATTAAACTTTTATTTGGCTTCGGGAAAAGTAAACGACATAATAATAATAATAATAATAATAAAATAATAGTAATAAAAGTAATGATAATATTAATATTGATAATTATGATGATAATAATGATAATAACAATAATGATAATAATAACAATAATAATAATTAATATGATGATAATAATATTAATGATGATAATGATGATGATGAAAATGGTAATGATAATAATGAAAATAATAATAGAAGAAAAAAAATAGCAATAATAATAATAACAATAATAATGATAATAATAATAACAATGATAATATAAATATCAATATTAATATTAATACAATAATGTGCATGCTATTAATAATAATAATAATAATAATAATAATAATAATAAAATAATAATAATAATAATAAATAATAATAATACAGACATACATGCATACACAAATGCACGCAAATGCGAACGCGCTCGAACACAAAAAGGCTGGTTTGCGAATGCTAATTTCTTCAATAATGATGATAATAATGATGGTAATAACAATAATAATAATGATTATAAAGATAATAATAATAATGATGATGATAATGATGATGATGAAATTAGTAATGCTAATAATGATGGTAATAATAGTAGAAGAAAAAAAATAATGATAACAAAAATGATAGATATATCAATATTAATAGTAATACAATAATGTGCATGCTATCAATAATAACAATAACTATGCGGATGGTGATGATAATAATAATAATAATAATAATAATAATAATAATAATAATACAGACATACATACATGCATACACATGCGCGCAAATGCGAACGCACAATAAAGCTGGTTTGTGAATGCTAATTTCTTGACCAAGAGTCAACGTGGTGAAGCGAAGGCCCAGCTTCCTCAGTTGGTGACTTGACAGCGAAGCGATCATTTGTTCCGAGGAGACAGAGAGCGCGCTCTCCATTCCCTCCTTGGAGGAAATCTTTTTTTGCGAAAAGAATACCAGCACAAAAGCAGCCATGAGTCCCATGCTCTTCCTTCAGGAGCTCGCGCTCCTGAAGCAGAACTCCCGGGCGATAGACATGTCAGTCCCCGCCGCAGAGGAGCTCGAAACGGTGCCAGTGCCACGCCCGGAGAACCCGCTTCTCCCGCACCACAGGAATTCCCGACAAACAAAGGCTGCGGCCTCCGCCCCGACCGCCGAGGCGCGTCCTGCCCCCAGCTTAAGGGAGGAGCTCTTTCAGAGCATCTTGAACGGCGGCGCTAAGTCGTTGGAGGAGCTTTTACGTATCCGCGAGGAGGTGTTCAACAAGCATGATCCGCGGAAGGCGGCGCCTCCCCGAGACTGGCTCAAGGAGGTGTCCGCCATCCTTGACTTCACGGACAACAAAGGGCTGACCAAGGCCGAGCGCATTGTCTTGGCGCAGTTCTGCAGAGCCCACCAGGTGCCTGTTGTCTCCAGGAAGCAGACCAACATGTACGTGGGGAAGGAAGCCGAGATGCTAAGCGATGACCACGACGCCAGGACGTTCCTCAGCGCCGAGAAGGAGCTCAAGTTCGCTAAGAACAAGCTCAGCTTCAAGCGATTCCTGTTCCAGGCCAAGGACACGATGGCGTCCGTCGTCGCCGTCGCCCGAGGCACCCACCACATCGTGGGCGTTTGTTTGGAGCACCAGTGCCTCTTGACCAGCAGACAGCCCATCCACTACCAGATACCTCTGAGGAAGCGCGCCCGCAAGCACGTGGACGAGCCCAAGGCCAAGAAGCAGAGGACGACTCCGGCCGAGGAGCAGGCTGTGCCATGCCCTAGCTGCCCGTCAGACGACGACGACGCGATGTCACAGGACGAGAGCCAAGACGAGTGCCACAGCGAAGAAAAGAGCCTGGAGGAGATGGCCAACGATTTGGAGGCACTGCTGTGGGATCTCCCGGAGTCCCACTGAGGGAGGGGCTGGCGAATGACGGGGAAACTACTGACGGAGAGACGAGGACGACGGGGATCGAGGATCCGATGACAGTCATTTCATCTCTAGTGTGTGTGCTTGTAGAATATTGTACCTTAAAAAGAAAAAAAAAAAAAAACAAAAACAAAAAATATATATACATATGTGTTTGTGTTTGTATGCGTGTGTGTGCGCGTGTGTATGTGTATGTGTTTGTGTGTGTATGTGTGTGTTTGCGTGTGTATGTGTGTGCGTGCGTTTGCGTGTGTATGTGTGTGTTTGTGTGCGTGTAAATGTGTGTGTTTGTGTGTGTGTGTTTGTGTGTATGTGTGTTTGTGTGCGTGTGTGTGTCTTACGTGTGTTTCTGTTGTGTGCGTGTTTATGTGTGAGTGTGTTTGTGTGTGTATGTGTGTATATGTATGCGTGAGCTTGTGTTATGTGTGTCTTTATGTACTTGTGTGCGCGCGTGTGTGTTTATGTTTGCGTGTATGTGTGTTTATGTGTATGTGTGTTTGTTTTTGTGTGCGTGTGTGTGCTTATGTGTGCTTGTGTTGTTTGTGTGTATTTGTGTGTATGTGTGTCTTTATGTGTGTTTGTGTTTGCGTGCGTGTGTGTTTATATCTGTGTTTGTGTATGTGTGTGGCGTTTATGTGTATGTGCGTTTGCATGTGTGTGCGTGTGTGTATATGCGTGTGTGTTTGTGTGTGTGAGTTTGTTTATGTGTGTTTGAGTGTGTGTGTGTATGTGTGTATGTGTTTTTAATGTGTGTTTGTGTTTTTAAGTGTGCTTTTGTGCCTGGGTATGTGTGTGTTTGTGTGCATGTGTGTGTGTCTGTGTGCATGTGTGTGTGTTTGTGTGCATGTGTGTGTGTGTGTGTGTGTGTTTATGTGTGTGCATGTGTGTGATGAAATGAGAGAGATGAGAAGGATAAGGTGATAATGCGAAAATTGGGAATGAGAAAACTGCCAAAAATGAGGGAAC
>NC_061860.1:3948051-3953051 GCF_019202785.1 Penaeus chinensis
GGCAGTGGTAATACGAACACCACCTTTTGCTTTTGGGACAATACCATTGGATGACACCATTCTGATGGTTCATCCTCCACTGGCTTTAAGATGCCTTGGGTCACTAATGACTCAAGCTCCCTTTTTTGTTGGTTCCTGAAAAGCCAAAGGAATCATTCTGGGGGTGTGGATCGCGAAGGGCGTGGCATTCTCCCGCAGATGAATTCCCATGGGTGGGCCTACCATCGTCTTGAGTGGCCCAGACTGCAAGTCGTCCTTCTTCACCAACACATCTGCGACAGGCCATGAGGTCGCGGAGGTCTGGGGCGGGCAACAATAACAGGCGTCAGAACTGAATTTGCTGGATCACTGCGCCATGTTCAGGCTCCGTCTGAGAGTGTTTACTGCCAGACGTGTGACTACAGAGACAAATGTTGTACTCTATAAATCGCACAGAGAATCTCGCTCTTTCATATAGGTAATATGCTACACATCAATATAAACTAAACATAATCTTCTATATTTCACATGGTAGAACATATCACACAAAAGACAGTGTGTATAATATAATCATATAATTATCACTAAATACGTACGATAATACTGGCATCACAATCCGTATGTAATGGCATCACAACGTGGCACTCACAACTCACTTTATTATCACAACCCACAAGGGGGGGGGGGGGTAGACAGAGAGAGAGAGAGAGAGAGAGAGAGAGAGAGAGAGAGAGAGAGAGAGAGAAGGAAGAGAGAGAGAGAGAGAGAGAGAGAGGAAGAGAGAGAGAGAGAGAGAGGAAGAGAGAGAGAGAGAGAGAGAGATCTAAATGTATCAGTGAAATTCAATGTTGCAAGCGTGGCTTGCAATTTATGACTGAGTGCTGCTTCTTCAATGGTTTTACAATTTCTTGCCATTATCACCATCATTATTATTACTAGTAATTGCGTAAGTATTTTTATTATCAGCGCTTTTATCATCATGGTCATCCTCGTCATAATAATAATAATAAAAATAATAATAATAATAATAATAATGATAATAATAATGATAATAATACAGACAAATACTGCTACTACTAATAACAATACTAATAAAGTAATAATGATAATAATAATAGTAATAATGATAATGATTATAACGGTAATAATAATGACAATACTGATAATGATGATAATTATTCTTATTTATATTTTTATCATTATTATTATTAGTAGTAGTAGTAGTAGCAACAATAGTTGTAATAGAAATAATGATAACAATAGTAAAAGTAATAATAATAGTATTATTAAATATAATGATAATAATAATAACAATGTTAATAACAAGGATAATGAAATTACTTCTAATACTAATAATAATAACTATTATAATAGTAATGATAATCATAATAGGCTAGCACGCCACTCACGCCGATCGCACCTTCATGGCGTGGGTACCCCGGGCGAGGCTAGCGGTATGACCTGACCTGCGCGAGGCTAGCGACCCGACGACGCCACGCTGACCTCGACGCCGCGTCCGCCATGGAGAGTCCGTCGCGCTTGGACTCCGGACCGTGTTCGTGTTGCCTCCGTGATAAATGTATATATATATATATTTATAATTTCGTGACCAGGAATAAAGACTGAACCGCCACAGACTTTGCTTCAGCCCGTGTTGTGAAATCCTCACAGAGAGCCTTCGTGGGGGGGGGGGGGGGGGGGTCGGCTTGGGTCGCTAGCCTCGCTCGGGCGTGGGCTGTACTCCGGGATAACGAGGCCAAAATGTCCGTTGTGGTTTGGTATGAATATTATTCTGATACTCTCCCTCCCTCTCTCTCTCTCTATCTCTCTCTCTCTCTCTCTCTCTCTCTCTCTCTCTCTCTCTCTCTCTTTCTCTCTATCTATCTATCTATCTATCTATCTGTTTCTCTCTCTTTGTCTCTCTCTGCTCCCTCTTACCCCCCCCCCCCTCTCTCTCTCTCTCTCTCTCTCTCTCTCTCTCTCTCTCTCTCTCTCTCTCTCTCTCTCTCTCTCTCTCTCTCTCTCTCTCTCTCTCTCTAATATCGATATCGACTGTAGTAATGATACTAATGAATCGGTAAGTTTTGTTTAAGGCTAACGGCGTTGCATTGCTTCAAAGTTATCTCGATTTGAGACTTTAATAAACATATCGAAACAAAAATGTCTCTCCTAAAATTTACTTATTTTTTTCTTTAAACACAATCTCGCGTTAACGTTTTCTTTGAATATTAAAATAGGGATAACTTTGTTCAGATAGGTAGTGGTGGGGAGATCTGAGTTACCGATATAAACGTGTAAATTTATTTTGATATTTCAAGTGATGTAAAAAAAATTCTATTTCTGAGATAAGTATGATAATTAACAACTTATTAGTGTTGACTAAATAGTATTCTTCATATCACAAAGACAATGCACGCATGACCATGTTTAAAAGAATTAAGATATCAGAATAATGGAAACAAAGAAATAAATGAAGAAAGAGAAGAAATAACAGAGGACACATTAAAGGTAGAATTACATAGAGATTTTTTTGATGGACCGTTATGACATTTCAATCGTTTACTTCGCTTTGCTTCTTTACGTTTTCTCTAAATACATTGACAAGACTTCGTTTTCTGTAAGCAATGAAATCAGGGGAGTCTAAACTACATCTGCCATCGGGGTCGGGCTCGTGTCCTCATCCGAGTAGGGAATATAAAAGGCCCGATTTGCGTGTTTGTTGACATTGTTGTCTCTGCAAGGACAACAATCGCAACAGTGAAGAACAACAACAACGGAAATAAGGCTGACTCTGGTAGATGTTTTATTCTAATTTTCCTAATTAAAGTTTCTCTGGTAATAGTAATGATAATATCATTATCATGATCAATATTATCATTGTTATTATCATTATTGTTGTTATCATCATTATCCTTATTATTATTATTATTATTATTATTATTATTATTATTATTTTTATTATTATTGTCGTTGTTGTTGGTGTTATTATCATTATTACCTTTTTATTATTATTATCAATAATAATAATAACAACAACAACAACAATAATAATAATAATAATAATAATAATAATAACAACAACAGCAACAACAACAACAACAACAACAACAACAACAACAACAACAACAACAACAACAACAATAATAATAATAATAATAATAATAATAACAACAACAACAACAATAACAACAATAATAATAATAATAATAATAATAACGTGAAGAACAACACACATATATACGAGTGCATTCTCACTTACACACACACACACACATACAAGCACAAGCACACAAACGCACACACACATGCACACACACACACGCAAGCACACACAAGCAAACGCACACACACATACGAGTGCATTCTTATACATACATATATACACATATACCAGCACAAACATACACACGCACGCACACTCACCTCGTCACGACCGCGGTTACTTATATGACGTCACAAGCCGTGACCCTCATTCCGCCTCGAGCACAGCTAGCGATCAGACGTGTTGCCGTCTCGCTCCGCGGGATCCGCCCGGCAGCATGACTTTCGATGCAGATTTCCTCGATCTCATGGCATCCGCGGGGATCCAGAGACTCGACGCAGACTTGAGCAAACAAGAAAAGGAATTCGACGAGGATTTCCTCCAAATCGTCGACTCCTTGGGCATTCAGAGAGACGCAACCATGAGCAGTCAGGAGCAGGTCGCTCTCTGCTCTCCGAGGGAAGTGCGTCCCAGCAAGCGCGCCCGGGAAGACGAAAGCACGGAACCATAGCAGAAGAGGGCGAAAACAACAGGCAGTGAGAAGCAGAATTGTCAACAGAGGGAAAAGAGCCACGTGTCGACAGTGCCCGCTCAAAGCAACAGCTTATCCGCGCGGTTTGAAAACTGTTTCTAGATTTTATTCTCGATAAAGTTTAAAAACATTTCAATCCCGAGGAGGCTGCTGGAGACGGAAGTGAACGTGTTCGTACGCTTCTGCGTGGACTTCCACGTGACACTTCTGTCCAGTGAGCAACTCCGCAGCTGCCTGGGCATGGCGCCCAGGCAGCTGGGCAAGGGCGGCTACGGCGCCACCTTCCTGAACCTCGAGAAGGAGCTGGTGGTGAAACAGGCCCAGAGCCTCGAGGCGTTCCGGACCTTGATCGTGGAAGCGAAGGCCATGACGCTGCTCGCCCAATACGACGGCTTCCAGCGCCTCGTGGGCGTGTGTCCGGAGAGGATGTGCCTGGTCAGCAGGTACGCCGGCCAGACCCTCGACGCCCAGCTGGTCGGCCGCCTGCACTTGGAGCAAAGGATGTCTGTTGTGAGGCAGGTGTGCAACATCGTGCAAATGATGCACCAGCACGGACTCGCCCACAACGACATCAAGCCAGCCAACGTGTGCGTGCGGGTGGGCGCGGAGGGAGCCCGGGTGACCGTGATCGACTTCGGTTTGACCATGGCGGCCGGGGCGCTCCCGAGCCTGGGGATCCAGTGGAACGAGCAGCTGTGCTACGCCCCCGAGATCTGCCGGAGCGAGAGGGCGGGCCCGTGCGGCAGCCTCTCCGACGCGTACGCCGTGGGCAAGCTGCTGCTGGTCCTTTTCAGCGGGAAGCAGCAGATGCCGCAGCTGGTGAGGCGCTGGTTCTTCAGGAGCCAGGAGCGGATCCCGAGAGAGCGCCAGGGCTTGGGCGCGCTGCTGGAGGCCCTCGAGCAGGAGAGGATCCGCCAGCTGCGCCGCTGCTACTGAGCAGGGCCTCCGCCGACTCTTTTGTGTCCTTTCGTCTGAAAATTGTATGTGCTTTGGTAAAAAAGAAAAAAAAAAAAAAAAAGGTAAAAACAAGTAAAAAAAAAAAAAAAAAAAAAAAGTAAAAATAAGTAAAAAAAAAAAAAAAAAAAAAAAAAAAAAAAAAAAAAAAAAAAGAATATATATATACATCCGAAACACTCATAAGTCATTATTCTTATTAACATGACTACTGTTGTCATCACTAGTATCATTATCATTGTTATTATCACTATTGTTGTTGCTGTTATTATC
>NC_061860.1:3978051-3990551 GCF_019202785.1 Penaeus chinensis
CAAATTTCCAGAGACAAACTTGGTTAAAATTTTTGAATTGCTCTAGAAAACAAAAATTGCATAAAAAAAAGAAACCCATCCACAAACTCATAAAACTTTAACATTTTATACAGAACTTACAGAGAAGGTAGAGAGGAGTGACAGCAAGCTAGAAAAGGACATAACTCGGCTGACGACCAGTTGCGAGAAGCAGGTCAACATTGGCATGCATCATGTCGTCAGAGTCAACAAACTCCTGACTGAATGGTAGGCAGTGGTCCTTTTGCTGGGCTTGTTTTTTATATTTTTTTTCAGTGGTTATAATTTGGCAGCTCTTCTGTTTCTTCTTGTCCTTCTTTTTCTTTATCTCTATCATGTTGGTGGTGGTGTTCATCTTCTTTTTGTCCTCTTCTTCCTACTGTTACTCCTCCTCCTCCTCCTCCTCCTCCTTATCCTCTTACTCCTCCTCCTCCTCCTCCTCCTTATCCTCCTTATCCTCTTCCTCCTCCTCCTCCTTATCCTCTTCCTCCTCCTCCTCCTTATCCTCTTCCTCCTCCTCCTCCTTATCCTCTTCCTCCTCCTCCTTATCCTCTTCCCCCTCCTCCTCCTTATCCTCTTCCCCCTCCTCCTCCTTATCCTCTTCCTCCTCCTCCTTATCCTCTTACTCCTCCTCCTCCTCCTCCTCCTTATCCTCCTTATCCTCTTCCTCCTCCTCCTCCTTATCCTCTTACTCCTCCTCCTCCTCCTCCTCCTTATCCTCTTCCTCCTCCTCCTTATCCTCTTACTCCTCCTCCTCCTCCTCCTCCTTCTCCTCCTTATCCTCTTCCTCCTCCTCCTCCTTATCCTCTTCCTCCTCCTCCTCCTCCTCCTCCTTATCCTCTTCCTCCTCCTCCTCCTTATCCTCTTCCTCCTCCTCCCCCTCCTCCTCCTTATCCTCTTCCTCCTCCTCCTTATCCTCTTACTCCTCCTCCTCCTCCTCCTCCTTATCCTCCTTATCCTCTTCCTCCTCCTCCTCCTTATCCTCTTACTCCTCCTCCTCCTCCTCCTCCTTATCCTCTTCCTCCTCCTCCTCCTTATCCTCTTCCTCCTCCTCCTCCTTATCCTCTTCCTCCTCCTCCTTATCCTCTTCCCCCTCCTCCTCCTTATCCTCTTCCCCCTCCTCCTCCTTATCCTCTTCCTCCTCCTCCTTATCCTCTTCCTCCTTATCCTCTTCCTCCTCCTCCTTATCCTCTTCCTCCTCCTCCTTATCCTCTTCCTCCTCCTCCTCCTCCTCCTCCTCCTTATCCTCCTTCTTATCCTCCTCCTCCTCCTTCTTATCCTCTTCCTCCTCCTCCTTATCCTCTTACTCCTCCTCTCCTCTCCTCTCTTTCCTCCTTCCTCCTCCTCCTTATCCTCTTCTCCTCCTCCTCCCTCCTCCTCCTTATCCCTTCCTCCTCCTCTTTCCTCCTCCCTCCTCCTCCTCCTTATCTCTCCTTCCTCTTATCCCTCCTCTCCCTCCTCTCCCTCCTCATCTCTCCTCCTTTCCTCTTCCTCCTCCTCTCTTTTCCCTCCTCCTCCTCCTCCTTATCCTCTCTCCCTCCTCCTCTTTTTCCTCCTCCTTATCCTCTTCTCCTCCTCCTTATCCTCCCTCCTCCTACCTTCCTCCTATCCTCCTTACCTCCCCTCCTCTTTCTTCTTCTCCTCTCCTTTCTTCCTCTCTCCTCTCCTTCCTTATCCTTTTCCTCTCCTCCTCTCTTATCCTCTCCTCCACCTTCCTCTCCTCTCCTCCTCCTCCTTCCCTTCTCTTCCCTCCTTCTCTTCTATCCTCTTCTCCTCCTCCTCCTACCTTATACTCCTCCCCTCCTCCTCCTCCTCCTCTCCTCCTCCTCCTCCTCCTCCTTATCCTCCTTATCGTCCTCCTCCCTCCTCCTCCTTATCCTCTTCCTCCTCCTTACCCTCTTCCTCCTCCTCCTCCTTATCCTCTTCCTCCTCCTTACCCTCTTCCTCCTCCTCCTCCTTATCCTCTTCCTCCTCCTCCTTATCCTCCTTCTTATCCTCTTCCTCCTCCTCCTTATCCTCCTCCTCCTCCTCCTCCTCCTCCTCCCCCCCTCTCATTTTGTTCTTTCGTTCTTTTGTTAGTTTTTTTTTTCTCATAATTAATTTAGTAGTGCTAATGACTTATTTCATAATGATTAATAATTATATATTGTACATAATATACATTACATATACATTATATACTTATATTTTTTTTTCTTTTACTCTCAGGTGGGAGCAGCCAGCTAAGGAAATTACTTTATAGCATGGAGCAATTGTGCAGCTTTAATCTTTATAAAAGAAAAAATATATATATAAACTAAAACTAGTGATTATGTATGCAGAGGTTGCAGTGTGCTTGCTTGGAAGGAGGTTTACATGTATGATTTTAATAACTTTGAAGTATATGCTTAATTTAAGTAAGTCACTGTGTTTTATTTACCCAGTGTTTTGTGTTTGTGATTATTTTTGTTATTATTTTTTGTTTCTTTGTTTTCTAAAGTGAAGTGAGTTGTAAATGTTTTCATCTAAGTGATATTTGAATAAGTTGACATAATGTTTAAGGGATGCATTATATTTCACTTTTTTCTGATTTGTTGTTTGTTTATTGCATTCTTCTTTTTTATTCCCTTTCATAGAACAATGTGTTTCACTCAAGTATTCAAGCATAAAATATTACATTGTTCTGGTGTGTGTGTAGACTCGACAGAATACAACAGAAATTTAACTCTTTGTATATGACTATATGTACAACCCCACTGTATTATTATTATTTTTTTTTTATTATTATTATTATTGTTGTTAGTTTGATTTATTTATTTATTCTTTTCTTTCCCAATTCTTTGGATTTTCTTGATTTTTGTAAATATTTTTCATAATGCTTTCAATACTGCATCTGTTTTTATTGTTGACATTATGTTGTTAATGGAATTGAAATACTAATTGCAGTAGAAAAAAAAAGAAGAAAAAAATCTTACTGAATATGAAGGAAGAGGACAGGTAACAAGTGAGATAGGTATAAACATGTTTATATTATGAAATATTTATTTTGAATAGATATATTTATTTATCGTTTACATGGATGATAATTGTTGTTGACTATTATATGAAAAGAAGTGTAGAAAATATATTTGAAGATGTTATACAATGGCAGTATATAAACAATAAATATTGTTGTTATGTATCCTCTCTGAGCATTAAAAAAAAAAAAAAAGTCATATTTTGCTGAAAAAGATATATACATCATAATATATGCAGCGGCAAAATGAGCCTATGAATCCCAACTCCTTTTTGTTGTTGTTAAGAGGACGATTTCCCATAATGAATTACAATCACAAAAACACAAAATTATTGCATTTCAATTTGTCTCCAAATCTATTCTTAACCGGTACTTTATTTCTTGTGAAGTTTTCTTTAATTAGTAACTATTTGTGTGAGAATCCATTATAATTAGAATATTTTGATTACTACTACATGAAAAAATTGCTCTGAGTATATTTTTTGTATTGAAAAACCCTTTCATGTTTTTTCTTAAATGCTTTCTATATTTCATCTCCTTAAAAAAAACGAGTAATGCTGTCAGGCAACATTACCAGTGTAAGTCTGTCACATCTTGCCAAAGAAGCCAAATGCAATATTGAAATCTTTCATAATCCATCTTATAATAACCGCCATTATCTGTGTTTAGCTTCGCAAAAAATTTATGGGATGGGCACAGCTTCCACAGCCATGGACTCGATGGCACACTCGTCAACGCCGCGACGAATCCTAAAGTAGCCATTCTCTCCCCAGTCTTCACTCCAGGAATTCTTAACGCTCCAGTACTTTTCTCCAGTTGCCTCGTCTTCCCCGTATCCAACGAGTAATACTGCATGATTCGTCAGCTGTGGGGGCAGCGAGAGAGAGAGAGATGGAAATTATCCCTTAAGCTTACCTTCAAGCTTATAATTATCTTAAATATGTTGTTGCGGGAGGTTTGGGAGACGGAGACTGAGGCCCAATGGAGGGGATCACCCCTGGCTTGGACCTCAGCCCTCGCCTCAACTAATTTTGTATGGTCTTTTCTTCTCCCTTCCTTTTCCTTCTTTTCATTCCCTTCTGTCCACTCATCCTAATCATTATCTCATTTTTACCCTTTTTGTTACAATAATTTTATTTGTCACAATACATTTATTTGTTTAGACCATTAACCATTCTGGATATCCACAAACATCGCCTTATTGAACGGAAAAACTTCCTTACCCAGGGGCTTCACAGTGTTCCCTTTTTATAAAAAAAAAAGATTTTAAGTAATTTTAAACTTGAATAGCCTTCCATACCTAATGGTGGCATTCTAATTTACAATGGCCAAATAGAATACATATGTTTCCTTTTTTTCAAGTTAAAAAACTGCGTTCTTAAAGTATTTTGATAAATGCATATCATTCTTTACCTCAAGAGGATTAAAGCTGTCCTGGAGACCTGTGTGGTGGTAAATACCGCCTTTGTAGTGGAGGAAATCATCGTAGACTTCTAGTCCCACAATAAGAGGTCCTCCCTTGATGAGAGCTAGTTTCATCTCCTCTTCATTACAGGCTCCATAGTAACCTAGAAGGTAAACAATGTTAAGCCAATGGCACTCTGGTTATTACATTGTACACTGTATTTTGTTTTATGAATTCTGTTTACACATAGATGGCTCCACAGGTGCTTAGTCACCAAGGGGTCAATGTCTTTCTAACCTCACTTGATAGCCTTCAGTGATAAGGTAAGTTTTATCTTTTCTAGTGCTATTGGTACCATTATGGTTCTTTTATCATTATTATTGACTATGGGATGATTATTATGTTATATCAATACTGTTAGCAGGAAGAACATTTACAAAAAAATCTGAACTCCAGTAAAAGGGTAAACAGCTTAGTCTAGTCACCTCCTTGGTGACTAGGCTCTTGTGGAGCCACTTGTTTAAGCAAAATTAATAAACTAAGTCACTGTGGACATGGCATATATGTTGTGCCGTTCCAGCACCATTAAATTTATGCCACTATCTCTCCTGATCTGAATGTTGAATGATGGGGATTTTCTCTTCTTTCAAGGATGGAAATATACATACGAGAACACTCAAATAGAGAAAAACTAAACACATCTTGTTCTTAGAATTGTTATTGCCTCATGGATCTGCCATTAGTTAACAGTATAGGGAAACTATGCAAATAGGTTAAGTAGATATGTGTGAGTTGTAGTTCATGAATATACAGTAATATACCTTCAGTACTTAAGGTTGATAACTGGTATATTAGTCTGCCTGTTCTGCCTGTTCTTTAATAAAGTTGAGAATTTCATAGTTCTTCTCAATTACTGTTCTCGTTACTAACCTCCAACGTAACGGTAATAAGCTGTGTAATGTTTAGTGCAGGTAGTCCTTACACATGTGTCATCTTTGCCTTCATAGGGGTAACAGTCCTCAAGCACAACACCAACATCTTGTGCATACCTGAGGGTAACCATAAAAACTTGTCATTTCTATTTTCATCATGTGTCATATTTTCTATTCTTCTTTGGCTCTGTAGAATTTAAGTAAAGGTCCAGATTCACTGCTCATTAAAGAGACCCATTATTTTTTTTTTTTTTGGCTTGTATAAAGCACATACTTTAGATTCCCGTGACACGAGTTCAATGTGACAAATTTAGAGAATTGTATGAATGAGAGTTAATTACACTATGTAAGGTATGTAACTGATAAGTATGTTGTAATACTACAATAAGGCATTTCATATAAATACACAAATTCTCTGCCTGACAAGGGCTCAGACCCAGCCATTCTTGGTAACATCCAGAGAGAATGGAAGTGAAGTAAAAAAAAAATCCTGACCAGACAGTTCACTACCCAGATTTATCCCTGGTCCCTGTGCTACCTCTGGCCACCCAGTTTTGGTTAGATTACAGTTATACTTTGCTTGGCCTAGTGTATCTGGGTATGCTTCAAAGCCTTTTTAATTATATTATAACTACAATAATATTTCCCACACTTTTTAAGACAACCATAGGCTATAAATTCTGATTGCCCATGAAATTATAGCAGGAATTAGGTAAAGAGTGCTTTAGGTCTGGCTGGCTTAGTTCCCCAGATAACTTGCTGAAACAACACCAAAGCAGGAGACTACATCTAGTTCATGAGTCAGATAAGGCTTTTGTATATAGTGGCTTAGTTCTGTTTTCTCAATGTGTTACCTAGCATGGCTTGGTTCGCATCCCTAAGATTGAGGATATATATATATATATATATATATATATATATATATATATATATATATATATATATATATATGCATGCAAATGGAATAATTCATCTTGAACAAGTCTTACACAAAACAGTGAAGGGAAGAGCAGGAAAATGTGAATAGGCCCTTGAGAAGCAACATAGTGAAAAGGCCTTCGGCATATTCGCTTTCCAACTCTTCCCTTTGTTATTCTGTTTACAACATGACATTGTAAATTTAGAAACTAATTATCCAACTTCATTTCCTCTACACTCTTTTACTAAACTCTCACAGACTCACCTGCCAGCGATAAGGAACGGGAAACCACCCTCACATCCCTGAGAGAGCTTGGAACATCCTACGATATCCTGCGGGGCAAAGACTGGCTTCTGGTGGTTGCTGGTCAGAATCCTAACTCGAGATTCTAGGCCACCCATGGAAGCGAAGGCATAGCAGGAGCCACAGTTGCCTTGGTTCCTGATGCGAAGGAGGATTTAGTTTGTATGGTGTGTTTTAATAAGGAAAAAAATGAAAAAAAACCTTTGACAATTAGATATATATTTAGGATTACATTTATATATGGGAATTAGAAGATTTAGATTTGGGATATTGGAGGATATGATATGTATGATCTATTTTCATAAGAAAAGAACATAAAACTTGTGAGGATTATTTCTATATTTAGAAACGGAGGAGAGGGAAGAGAATTTGAGTTGTAGAGGATGGAGGAGATTACAATTTGGTGTTTAGGAGGATTTAAATTTTACGATGTGTGTTTATAAGAAAAAAAAATGTCTATGGCAGTATATTTAGAAGTAGATGACTGGATGGAGGATATAGGATCAAGGATTTAACATTTATGATGTTTTATGAGAAAATTTTGCATAAAAAATAATTACCTATAGGATTAGATGATGGTGAAGAATTATGGGATTTTAATATATACATGTGTTTTAATAAGAAAAGCATCCATAAAAAAAATAATAATAATAAAAAATAAATACATAAATAAAATGCTCCCCCACAATTTTTTTAAATCCCCCCCCCCAAAAAAAAAAAAATGAAAAAAAAAAAAAAAAAATAAATAAATAATTAAAATGCTCCCCTAGAAAACTCCATACCTGACCGGAGACACGTAGTTGACCCCGCTGACGTTGCGCCAGTCCCACGCCTCGGGCAGGGACAGGTCGCGCAGTCGGGTCATGAAGCTCACGGGTCCTGAGCGAGCTCGGCTGGCCACGGCGGACCTGGGGGGGAGAGAGGAAAAAATAGAGGGGGGTAGAAAAAAAGGTGGGGGGGAGGGAAAAAAGGGAGGGGGGAGGAAAAAAAAGTGGGAGGGAGGGAGAAAAAAGTGTGGGGGAGAAAAAAAAGGTGAGGAAGGATGAAAAAAGGAGGGGAGGAGAAAAAAGAAGGGTGGAGGAAGAAAAGGTGGAAGGGAGGGAAAAAACGGGGAGAAAAAAAAGGAGGGGAGGAGAAAAAAGAAAGGGGAGGAAAAAAAGGGAGGGGGGAGGAAAAAAAAGGGGAGGGGGGGGGGGGGTTCGGAAGAATTTGAGTTTTGAGAGTGGTTTTTTTATCGTTTTTTATTGTTTATTTTTTTGTGCTTGTTTTCTGTTTTTTTTTTTTTTTTTTTTTTTTTTTTTTTTTTTTTTTTTTTGTATATTGTGATTATATGGTTGTATTTTGTGGTTGATTTCATTTTGGTATTTTGTGGCTGTGGTTTCAGTATTGTATTTTGTGGTTCTATTATTGCTTTGTATTTTGTGCTTGTGACTGTATGACTACTTTGTATTCTGTGGTATTTTTCTGCTTATTTATATTTCTAAATATAATTTTCATTCTCGGATATGCCCGCTTACGAGTACATACACATTTACACATGCGCGCACGCATACAAATTCTCTCTCTCTCTTTCTCTCTCTCCCTGTCTCTCTCTCCCTGTCTCTCTCTCTCTCTCTCTCTCTCTCTCTCTCTCTCTCTCTCTCTCTCTCTCTCTCTCTCTCTCTCTCTCTCTCTCTCTCTCTCTCTCTCTCTCTCTCTCTCTCTCTCTCTCTCTCTCTCTCTCTCTCTCTCTCTCTCTCTCTCTCTCCCTCTCTCTCTCTCTCTCTCTCTCTCTCTCTCTCCCTCTCTCTCTCTCTCTCCCTGTCTCTCTCTCTCTCTCTCTCTCTCTCTCTCTCTCTCTCTCTCTCTCTCTCTCTCTCTCTCTCTCTCTCTCTCTCTCCCTCTCTCTCTCTCTCTCTCTCTCTCTCTCTCTCTCTCTCTCTCTCTCTCTCTCTCTCTCTCTCTCTCTCTCTCTCCCTCTCTCTCTCTCTCTCTCTCTCTCTCTCTCTCTCTCTCTCTCTCTCCCTCTCTCTCTCTCTCTCCCTCTCTCTCTCTCTCTCCCTCTCTCTCTCTCTCTCTCTCTCCCTCCCTCTCTCTCTCTCTCTCTCTCTCTCTCTCTCTCTCTCTCTCTCTCTCTCTCTCTCTCTCTCTCTCCCTCTCCCTCTCCCTCTCCCTCCCTCCCTCCCTCCCTCCCTTCCTCCCTCCTTCCCTCTCTCTCTCTCTCTCCTTCTCCCTCCCCCCCCCCCCCCACCCCCGCTCCATTATACGTACGCTCTTCCCCCGTTGCGCCTGAGGTGGTCCATAAGGGTCATAGTCTCATACTCCGTGTACACGTCAGCGACCCAACTGCTCTGTTGCGAGTTGATGGCGTTGATGAAGTTCTTGTTGTACTTGTAGAGGGAGTTTTCCTAAGGGGGAAGGCGGGGAGAGGGGAGGGAGGTTATTGGGGTTGATTTGGTTGATGGGTAATTGTGGGTGATTACAGATTGATGGGTAATTGTGGGTGATTACAGGTTGATGGGTAATTGTGGGTGATTACAGGTTGATGGGTAATTGTGGGTGATTACAGGTTGATGGATAATTGTGGGTGATTACAGGTTGATGGTAATTGTGGGTGATTAAAGGTTGATGGTAATTGTGGGTGATTACAGGTTGATGGTAATTGTGGGTGATTAAAGGTTGATGGTAATTGTGGGTGATTACAGGTTGATGGGTAATTGTGGGTAATTACAGGTTGATGGGTAATTGTGGGTGATTACAGGTTGATGGGTAATTGTGGGTGATTAAAGGTTGATGGGTAATTGTGGGTGATTACAGGTTGATGGGTAATTGTGGGTAATTACAGGTTGATGGGTAATTGTGGGTGATTACAGGTTGATGGTAATTGTGGGTGATTACAGGTTGATGGGTAATTGTGGGTGATTAAAGGTTGATGGTAATTGTGGGTGATTACAGGTTGATGGGTAACTGTGGGTAATTACAGGTTGATGGGTAATTGTGGGTGATTACAGGTTGATGGGTAATTGTGGGTGATTACAGGTTGATGGGTAATTGTGGGTAATTACAGGTTGATGGGTAATTGTGGGTGATTACAGGTTGATGGGTAATTGTGGGTGATTACAGGTTGATGGGTAATTGTGGGTGATTACAGGTTGATGGGTAATTGTGGGTGATTACAGGTTGATGGGTAATTGTGGGGGATTACAGGTTGATGGGTAATTGTGGGTGATTACAGGTTGATGGGTAATTGTGGGTAATTACAGGTTGATGGGTAATTGTGGGTAATTACAGGTTGATGGGTAATTGTGGGTGATTACAGGTTGATGGTAATTGTGGGTGATTACAGGTTGATGGGTAATTGTGGGTGATTAAAGGTTGATGGTAATTGTGGGTGATTACAGGTTGATGGGTAATTGTGGGTAATTACAGGTTGATGGGTAATTGTGGGTGATTACAGGTTGATGGGTAATTGTGGGTGATTACAGGTTGATGGGTAATTGTGGGTGATTACAGGTTGATGGGTAATTGTGGGTGATTACAGGTTGATGGGTAATTGTGGGTGATTACAGGTTGATGGGTAATTGTGGGTAATTACAGGTTGATGGTTGATGATGGGTAATTACCCAGGTTGATGGTTAATTATGGGTAATTACAGCTTCATGATTAGTTAAGGGTTATCAATTTTAGGCTGATGAGTAATTGTGGGTAATAATGATAGGTACTGAATAATTATGGGTAATTATTTTCAAGTTGAAGAATTATGGGTAATTATTTTCAAGTTGAAGAATTATGGGTTCATGATTAATTATAGTTTGATGATTATGGGTTGAATATTCATTACAGGTAGTTAAGTATAGGTTGAATAATTATTAGTTAAATTTCAGGTAATTAAATACAGGTTGATGATTAATTACTGTCTGATGAAAAAGGAGTTAGTGACTGCTTATGGGATAAGTGCTTATATGTGATTCATTATAGCTTTGTGATTAAGCTTGGATTGGTGGTTAATAATAGGTTGCATATTGATTATCGTAACTAATTACAGGTGCATGATTGATCATAAGTGGTTAGTTATAATGTCAAAGATTGTACTGTGTGAAAATTTATAACAAGTTGATATACGACGGTTGGTAATAATGAAGGTTGTGATGTAGGCTGAGTAAAAAAAAAAAATGATGATTTTATTAGTTGTATGAAAGGTCTGTCACACACACACACACACACACACACACAAACACACACACACACACACACACACACACACACACACACACACACACACACACACACACACACACACACACACACACACACTACTCCCCCCCCCCCCCTACGCACACACACACACAGACACACACACACACATACTCCCCCTTCCCCCTCCCACACGCTTCCCTCCCACCCTACCCCTTTCAACACCCCCACCCACACCCTCATCCCCCACTATACCCACCTTCACCCCCCCCCACCCACCCACCCACCTGAGCCATGAGCCTGAGGGCGTGTGTCTTGTGGGGAAGAGCCTCCTTCTTCTGCGCCCGGTAACAGGCCCAGTTCCTGACGGTGATGTCCCTCGACCAGCCCGTCAGCGTCTTGTCGCAGATGGATAGCACGGTGTCGCCAGTCTGGTAGGGCGGGGAAGGATTAAATAGATGGAGGGAGGGAGGGAGGGAGAGGGGAGGATGAGAGGGAGGGAGGGAGGGAGGATGGGAGGGAAGGAAGGAAGGAGGGATGGGATGGGAGGGGAGGGAGGGAAGGAAGGATGGGAGGGAAGGAGGATGGGAGGGAGGGAGGGATGGGAGGGAGAGAGGGAACAGGGATAGATAGATGGATAGATGGATGGATGGAGGGAGGGATAGATGGATGAAATGATAAATGGGTGGTTTGTTGGATGGATGAATAGATAGATGGATGAATAAAGATATAAATACATTAATTGGTTAATAGATAAATAAAGGAATTAATAATCAATGGTAATGAAATTTAAAACAATAAATATGATTAAAAAATAATAATAAACAGACAGAAGTAAAAGACACCAATAAATATTGAAAACAAAACAAAATTCAAAGATAATAATAATAAAAACAAAAATAATGAGAAACGAAATATAAACAGACGATACACAAAAGAAAAAAAAAAACAAAAAAAACAAACGAAAAGTGCTCTGCACACTCCACCTTTTCCCAGAGCGAGAAAGCGAAGTAGGAGCGGCCGGCGACCTTGATCTCGAAGCCCTGGTTGTAGATCATGGTCCACGTTCCCCGGTTGCCGTACTCGTCCACCGCGATGTTCGGATACATCAGGCTGACTTCCTTTTTGTGGATGATCGGCCCTGGGGAGTGAGGTGGAGGTAGAGACGAAGTGGGGGGGGGGGGGGGTGAGGTGGAGGTGGTGAAGGGAAGATGGGGTATGTATGTATGTGTATGTATATCTATATGTATATTAATATACATATACATGCACATACATGTGTGTATATATATACATATATATCAAATATATATATACATACATATATGCATACATACACATTTATACATATATATATATATATGTATTTATACATAAATATACATGCATAATTATGTATATATATGTACACACACACACAAACACACACACACACACACACACACACACACACACACACACACACACACACACACACATATATATATATATATATATATATATATATATATATATATACTTCTCACACTTTCTGCTTTGACAACCTGTTTTCATTCCTCAAATGCATATACATCCTTCACTTGATCTAACCCTATACATTACCTTACCCAACCTTAACCCATTTACTCGTCAATTCCTTTGCCCAACTTTGACAACTAATCACTAACTCAACCTCCCTTCACTACCATTTACTATAGTGCTACATGACCTTAGATGTCTAGCACATTTATTTTGCTTTTAACCATTAACCATTAA
>NC_061860.1:4008051-4010501 GCF_019202785.1 Penaeus chinensis
ATTCATGTCATGGACGACTTGGAGCAGGTCATTCACTTTATGTAAAGATGATCTGTGCATTACAGTTTATGCTGTTCTTTATAAGGAACCCTCATGCCCACACCACTTGCCCTGGGGCATTGCCTGAGGGAGAATGGAATGTGTAATGCTATGACTAGCTATTGTTTTGTATAAAGGGTAAATTTTAGGACATAAATCGTCCACCTGCAATGTGTGGAAGATGCCGCACACCAAAACATGATGCTCTCTTGCTGCTGATGTGAACCTGTAAGTAACCTTCCTCTTGTTTAATGTCAACTACTAACATTGTTGAAAGGAAAATAGCCACAGTAAGAAATGAATATGAATTGTAACGTTTCGAACTTTTCCCGAGTTCCTCTTCAGACGAATAAAATACCATTTTGGTATTTTATTCATCTGAAGAGTTTGAAATGTTACGATTCATATTCATTTATTCCTGTGGCTGTTTTCCTTTCATCTTTGTGTAAACGTTATTGTGCTTGTGTTTGTGTCAACTCACACTGTCTATTGTTGCTCTGCCAGTGGGACTATTTTGTAGTATGAGACAAATAAGGCAAGTGTTGAAGCCATGGGGGCACTAGCCTTGTATATCACTGCATACAATCTCATATTTTGTAAAAATAAGATTTGCAAAAAGGAGTGAATTTTATTTTTTTTATCCTTCAATAAAACCACACTCAATCTTGAACACAGACTTCAACACACCTTAACTATTGAAATGGACTCTAATGTAAATAATTAGGCTACTACAGGTTCAACCTAACAAGTAAAATAGATATCATTCATCTCTGAATATGCCAAAAACATCAAAATCATGTTTTGCATACAAGTGATATATAAAAATCACATCCCTTTATTGGTGCGACATGGCAAGTTACTCACTGTCTGCGTCTGTAAAACTTATTCAGCCAAATAGACTTCCCGGAATCGAGGCCATCTCAATCCCATTTTCTCCAGGAGGCAATGGGTTAAGCCTGAGTACTAGCCTGGAGGGATTGTTGGTTGAAGATAACTTCTATTCATCTCTATAGATTCTGTCTCCTCCCCTTGGATAGGCAGCCAATAACACCCTCTGCATTTAGTATGAACTCTGATGTCCTTTCATTTGGTACTTGTAGTCAAAAGGTCTTGTTCTTTTTTTCAAATAAATACAGAGACAGGAATTCCTATAGAATCTGGTGTATTATCTTTTCTTCTTTTTATTCTACTTACTATCACTACATACTGATCCTACAGGATACTATGTAAATTTGTGTTGCATTCTTTAAAAAGAGTAAAATTAATGTCTCCCAAAACAAATAACAACTTCTGATACCTAAACAAAATAAATCCATTATTCTACCAAAACTCCTAAAAACCCTGTCATCTATAGTCAATGACACATACACACTTACATACAGAGAATATATCTATTTAGTGTACACACACACACACACATACACACACACACACACACACACACCACACACACACACTCACACACACACACACACACACACTCACACACACACACACAGACTGACACAGACACACACACACACACACACAACACACAACACACACACCACACACACACACACACACACAACACAAACACACACACACACACACACACACACACACTTCCTCTAAATGAACTAAAAAACAGAGATTCAGTCCCTTTACCAAAGCTTCCACTGTAGAGACTGTCGGCAAGGAATGACAGTAGGCACCTGTCAGCCCTAGAGGTCAGGTAATTAATCGCTGGGTCATACCGGTCACCCATCCATCGCAGCAGGTTGAGATGGACCTGTTAGAGATTGGTGTGTGATATTACTGATATTTCTTAATTCTTGCTGTTCTGGCAATGCTTTCTCTTCTCTGGTTACATGTTTAGAATATGATATTTAGCATCTAGAATAACATGGGGATGTTGTATAATTTCCAGATATTGAAGCACCACAGGTAAATATATTAAGCATTTATGTCATATTCTAGATATGTAAATTATATATATGAACCCTGCTAGGCCTAAACATAACTTAAAGAACTGACACTTCAGATCCAACTTCAGTATTAATAATCTAAAGTACTGGAAGAAAAAGGAACATGATGTTGAGAAATGAATCACCGTAATTTCTTTTAGTATCAAAATAAAGTCAATAGTTAAAGTCAACATTATTTATCTACTTTAAACAAGTATAAATGCTTTCATTTAACTCCAAATCAAACATCACCTTCACTAATCTGCTCACCTTCAGGATCACGATCAGATTCAAGCATTCGAGCAGATAGGGGTGTCCATTTTTCACGGGAGTGCTTCGCTTGCGTCTACTTGTTCTTGAGGCCAGCAGGACAGGGAGCGCAAAAATCTGGAATACAGAAAATTAGATATTAGATATTTTCTGTATTCCAGATGAAATAAAATGAGGATATAGAAAGGTGATAAA
>NC_061860.1:4020503-4023003 GCF_019202785.1 Penaeus chinensis
CTCTGCTTCCCCTTCCCCTCGTCCTCCCCTGTCCACCTCTCACTTGTCCACCTCTTCCTCTTTCTCCCTTTCCCTTCCTCCGCTCTTCTTACTTCTTTTTCCTCTCCTGTCTACCTTTCACTTCCCCTTCCCTCCTCCTCTCTTTCCCTTCCTCCGCTCTTCCTCTTTCTTCCTCCTCTCTTGTCTACCTTTCACTTCCTCTTCCCTCCTCCTCCCTTTCCCTTCCTCCCCTTTTTCCTACTTCTTCCTCCTCTCTTGTCTACCTTTCACTTCCTCTTCCCTCCTCCTCCCTTTCCCTTCCTCCCCTTTTTCCTACTTCTTTCTCCTCTCTTGTCTACCTTTCACTTCCTCTTCCCTCCTCCTCCCTCTCCCATCCTCCCCTCTTCCTACTTCTTCCTCCTCTCCTGTCCACCTTTCACTCCCCCCCCCCCCCCCCCCCCGTTATCACACTATCTCGCTTCCCCTCTGTAATGAGAGGAAATGAGGGAGAGAACATAAGTGGATGCTGATCGAGGAGAGGGGGGGGGGAGGGGGTGTGGGGTGGAGGGGTGGAGGGAGAAGGAAGAGTTACGTTACATGAGGATTATATGATCCCCTCCTCTCCCCCCCTCCCCCTCTTCCCCTCTCATCCCTCCCTCCTCTGCCTTTCCCCCCTCTCTCCCACTCCCTTTTCCCCTCTCATTCCTCCCACTCTGTCACTACCCCTCACCCCTCTCATCCCCCCCCCCCCCTGCCTTTTCCCCTTCTCATCTACCTCCCTTTCCTCTCTCATCCCTTCCTCCTTCCCTCCCCCCCCCCCCTTCTAATATCACCCCTCCCCCCCAGGGGTAAGTGTTTGCGTGTGCGTGCGTTGAGTGCACTCTTGTTTGTTTTCGTTTGCTTTATTGCTTTTTTTTATTGTGTCTTATTCGCAGCCTTATGTATTTGTTATTTTGTTTATCGTTGTTTTTTTCTTTTCATTTTCGCCTTTATTTATTTATTTATTGAGGTCGTGTTTACCTTCTAAAAATGTTGATAGCAAGGAAAATGGAGGAATTGAGGTCAAGAGAAGGAGGGAAGAGGAGGAAGAGGAGAGGAGAAGAGAGAAGGTGGAGGAGAATAAAAAGAAATACAAATAGGAGGACAATAAGGGGAAGAAGAAAGAGAAGAAGATGAAAAAGAAAACTACGGAGAGGAAGGAAAAGAAAGGTAGACGGAGAAGGAACAGGGGGAGCAGAAGAAGGAGAAGGAAGAGGAGGAGGTGGAGGGAGAGGAAAAGGAAGAGGAAGAGGAAGAGGAAGAGGAAGAGGAAATAGAAGAAAAAGATGAAGAGGAAGATGAAGATGAAGATGAAGATGAAGATGAAGAAAAAGCAGAAGCAGAATAAGAATAAGAATAAGAATAAGAATAAGAATAAGAATAAGAATAAAAGGAGAATAATAATAATAATAATAAGAATAATAAGAGACAGAAGAAGAAGAATAAAGAGAGGAAGAGCGCAATGACAAGAAGAGTTGAGCCTCCTTTGGCATCATGCAGTATATGTCTTTGACTTATTCAGCTGTTGTGGGTGTGTCGACTCTCAAGAAAAGGACAAATGCCAAGGAAAGGTCACCCTGGTTATTGAGCTTTCTTCTCTCCTTTCTCCGTGCTTTTTTGCACTTCTTTTTCATTTTAATTCTGTTTATTTTTCGATTTTTTTTCGTGTGTTTTGTTATATTTTTGGTTTTCGTGTCTTCCTTCATTTCATTTCTTCTCTTTTCGTGTTTTTTCTTCACTTTAGCTTTTTTTCCTTCCCTTTTTTTTCTCTTTTCTCTTTTATTTTCCTATTTTTCCTTTTTTTCATGTATCTGCTATTTTCTTGTTCTTCCTTGAATTCATTTCTTCTCTTCTTTTCCATCTTTCCTGCTTTTCCTTTCTTCTTTATCCTTATCCTTCTCCCTTTTTGCAACAACACCAACAGTAGCAACAAGAGTAATAACAAAAATGGTAACAACAACAACAGTAATAAAAACAACAATAAAACAACAATAATAACAACAACAGTAACAAAAAAACAGCAACATTAATAATAGCAATAACAACAACAACAACAATAATAACAACAACAGTAACAACAACAATACCAACAACAACAATAATAACGACAACAACAACAACAACACTAACACTACATCAACAAACACAAAAAGGAGACGCGTTGGTGCTTTAGTCCCAAACCCTCTGCGAGAAGACGCGAGAGTGCCTCTTGTTTAAGTTGTGGCACTCCTCGAGTACTGCAGAGAGCTGTTGGTTTCTTTTGATATATATTTTTTTTCTTTTTGTTTCTCACTATCTCCTTGTTTGTGTTTGTTTGGGATTGTCTGTCTGGTTGTCTTTTTGTTAGTCTGTCTGTTTGTCTATCTGTCTGTCTTTCTGTTCGCCTATCTGTCTGTTTGTCTCTCTCTTTCCTTCCTCTCCTCTCCCTCTTTCTCTTTCTCAAAGGATATGGCTGTCTTCCAGTCAATCTGTCTGTTTATCT
>NC_061860.1:4030503-4035503 GCF_019202785.1 Penaeus chinensis
AAGAGAGAGAAGAGGAAGAGAGAGAAGAGGAAGAGAGAGAAGAGGAAGAGAGAGAAGAGGAAGAGAGAGAAGAGGAAGAGAGAGAAGAGGAAGAGACAGAAGAGGTAGAGAGAGAAGAGGAAGAGAGAGAAGAGGAAGAGAGAGAAGAGGAAGAGAGAGAAGAGGAAGAGACAGAAGAGGAAGAGAGAGAAGAGGAAGAGAGAGAAGAGGAAGAGAGAGAAGAGGAAGAGAGAGAAGAGGAAGAGAGAGAAGAGGAAGAGAGAGAAGAGGAAGAGAGAGAAGAGGATGAGAGAGAAGAGGAAGAGAGAGAAGAGGAAGAGAGAGAAGAGGAAGAGAGAGAAGAGGAAGAGAGAGAAGAGGAAGAGACAGAAGAAAGAGACAGAAGAGGAAGAGACAGAAGAGGAAGAGAGAGAAGAGGAAGAGAGAGAAGAGGAAGAGAGAGAAGAGGAAGAGAGAGAAGAGGAAGAGAGAGAAGAGGAAGAGACAGAAGAGGAAGAGAGAGAAGAGGAAGAGAGAGAAGAGGAAGAGAGAGAAGAGGAAGAGAGAGAAGAGGAAGAGAGAGAAGAGGAAGAGAGAGAAGAGGAAGAGAGAGAAGACGAAGAGAGAGAAGAGGAAGAGAGAGAAGAGGAAGAGAGAGAAGAGGAAGAGAGAGAAGAGAGAGAGAGAGAAGAGAGAGAGAGAGAAGAGAGAGAGAGAGAGAGAGAGAGAGAGAGAGAGAGAGAGAGAGAGAGAGAGAGAGAAAGAAAGAAAGAAAGAAAGAAAGAAAGAAAGAAAGAAAGAAAGAGAAAGAGAAAGAGAAAGAGAAAGAGAAAGAGAAAGAGAAAGAGAGAGAAAGAAAAGAAACCGAATACCCCGCTCCCCCCTCCCCCACCTCCCCCCCTCCCCCAACATATTCTACTCTGTGCCAATACCGAAGCGCAGAATTTTTCAAGAACGTCTTTTCGATAATGCTAGCCAACCAAGACGCCTCGAAAAAAAAAAAAAAGGCTCACTCTAGATTCCCAGCAATAAGGTCGGTTGTTGCGTTGGGAAAGCGTAGGAATTTGGGCCTTATGACCACCGGCCTGGCTCGGATATATTTCGAGAACCTCAAGGTGTTACTTATGGCCTTTCTGTGTGGAATCTAGCGACGGGGGTGGGGGGAGGAGGGAAGGGGGGAAGGGGGGAGAGGATGGAGGAAAGGAGGGAAGGGTGAGGGAAGAGAAAAATGGAGGGGGGGGGGGGGGGGGGGGGGGGAGGAGAGGAAAGAAGAGGGAAGAAGAGGGGGGAACAGAAAGGGGAAAGGGGGAGGGATGAGGAAGGAGAAGGAGAATGGGAGAGAAAAGTAGGGGGTAGGGAAGGGGAAAAGCAGAGGGAAGAGGGGAATGGCACGGGGAGGAGAAGGAAAAGAGGATTGGCAAATAGTGTGCGAGGGGAAAGGGGGGGGGGGGAAGAGGATGAGAAGGAAAGAAGAATTGGATGAGGAAAAGGAAATGGAGAGAAGGAGAAAGAAAGGAGAAATGAATTAGGAAAATGGTGTGGAGGAAGAAGAAGGAAGGGGATGAGGTTATAAGAGGAATAAATAGGGGTTTAGGAAGAAGAGAAGAGGGAGAGGGATGGAGGAGACAGCTAGGGAAGGATAAGGGAAAGGGGAGAGAGAGAAAAGGAGAAAAAATATGAAGGAGAGAAAATATATACTTCTCGTGCGTCACAGAGGGAGACAAAGAGAGAGGGGTGGGGGGGGAGGGGGGAAATGGGGGAGGATAAGGGGTAGGAATGGAAATGGGGAAATATATAATCGTGTCGAGTGTCAAATACGGACTTGTGTCAACCAAATACCTTAAATAAAAAACCACACACACAAACACAGACAAAAACACACACAAACACACACACACAAACACAAACACAAACACACACAAACACACACAAACACAAACACAAACACTATGACGTGTAAACAATAACGATAAAATAGAACAGATTTATTTCCTTTTTTTTTTTCCTTTTTTAATTGTCTTTCTTTTTTTAACTGTTTTATCGTGAGTGCTAAGAGGTTGTGCTTTAATGTTTTGTAACAATACGCAGTTTTTATGTGTTTATTTGTTTGTTTATTAACTGTTCCAATTTAGTTGTTTTTTGTATTATATTATTTACGATAATGAGGTTACTAGTTCTATTGTTGGTATTAGCGTTACTTTCTGGAAAAAATATCTTTATTGTAATTGTTATTTTTATTGTTATTGTTATTTTTTTTCGTCGGCGTATTATCATCATAATATTATCACACACACATATATACGCACGTACACACACTCGTAATATCTCTCACACACACACACACACACACACACACACACACACACACACACACACACACACACACACACACACACAAACACAAAAATGAAATGATTTTATTTTCATTTGATTACCAAATACAGACCATCAAAACAATTGATATTTTTTCCGTCTTTATGCTATTACTTGATCGAGAATTTAATGAAAATGCTAACTGAATGACCATCACACTATTTGATTATTTATTTATATATTTTTTTCAGTAATAGTCATATCCGATTAGGGATAAAAACGTACTTATTGTATAAATGTTTTGTTTCGACTAATTGGACAATTTAATTTTTTTTCAGGTACGGTCAGGGTTGTAGTCAGATACATGTAAGTATATATAAGGGATGTAAGTATAAGGTGTGCGTATGTATGTCTATGTATATCTGCGCGTTTGTGTACAGTTTGTTACGTACATGTATGAGTATATTGATATGTGTATTTATAGGCATGCCTGGATGCCATTCTATATGTATATGTGTATGTATTTATGTACGTATGTATAGACGTACGTATGTATGTATACCTTTATTTATGTATATATATATATCTACGTACATGTATATGTATATATGTATGTATGCATGTATATGAGTGTATGTATGTATTTATTTATTGATGTATACATGTATTATGTACTTACCTATGTATAAATATATACATGTATGTATGTATATAAGTAAATATGTATGTATGTATGAATGCATGTATGAATGTATCTATGTACGTAAGTAAGTATGTATACACCTATATGCACTGACCGGCCAGGCGTTCATACAATATAAGAGTAAGTATCCCATCTCCTGTTAAGCTTTAAGACACAGCTCTTTAAGCCTAAGAGCAAGAGAACGAGCCAAAGAGCTTCATAAAACCAAGATGCTGAAAGCTTGATTAAGGAAAGATTAAGGAAGAAGCAGGGTGGGGGGGGGGGGGGGGGAGGAATAAAGGAGGAACGGGGAGGGAATAAGGAGGAGGGAAGGAATGAGGATGGAGGGAATACGGGAGGATACAGGAGGAAGGGAGGAAAGGGGGAGGATGGGAAGGAATAGGGGGGGGAGGGAATGGGGAGGAAGGGAGAGAGGGGGGGATTTGGGAGGGAATGAGCAGGAATGGAATGGGAGGGAATGGGGAGGGAACGAGGAGGAATGGAATGGGAGGGAATGGGGAGGGAACGAGAAGGGAGGGAGGGAATTGGGATGGGGGGACTGGGGAGGAATGAAATTGAGAGGATGGGAGGGAATGGGGAGGGAAGGAGGGAATGGGGAAGGAATGGAGAGGGAGTTGGGAGGGAATGGGAACGAATGGAATAATGGGGAAAAGAGGGAATGGGGAGTGAAGAGAGAGAGAGAGAGAGAGAGAAAGAGAGAAAGAGAGAGAGAGAGAGAGAGAGAGAGAGAGAGAGAGAGAGAGAGAGAGAGAGAGAGAGAGAGAGAGAGAGAGAGAGAGAGAGAGAGACTGACAGACTAGTTTTTCTTTTATCCCTACGTTCGTATCCCCCCCTAACACCCCCCACCCCCCCTCTCTCTAACGTCTCCTCTTCCTTCTCCTCTACCTTTTATTTATCTATTTTTTGTTTGTTTTTCTCTTCTCTCTGTTTGATTTTAAGTGTTGTTTTTTTTTTTTTTTGTCTTTTTATGTATTTTGTTTTGTGCTTTATTTTGTTTTGTCTTTCTTCTTTTCTCTGTTTGATTTTATTATTTTATTTGTCTTTTATATATTTTGATTTTAGATTTTTTAGTATTCATTTTCATAATCTTTTCCCATTTTTCCTTGTTTCATATTTAGTGTTTGTGTATATTTCTTTTCTTTATTTTTATCTGTTATTGTTTCCTTTTTTTTTATTTTCTATTTTTTTTTGTAATCCTCTTTCACGTTATCTGTGTTCTTTCAGTACGGATTCGCTCATTTCCTAGTTATTATTATTATTATTATTATTATTTTTATTATTAGATTTACCTTTTTGTTACAATGTATTTTCACATAATCGCATATACTTTGTTTGTTTTTTTGCTATCCTTTTTAATTATTATTATTATTATTTTTTTTTTTTGATAAAGGATCCCTTCTTTTCTGTCCTTTGTTCTCTTCCTCCCCCCCCCCCCTCGTTTTCCTTCTCTTTCCTTCTGACTCTTTCTCTCTCTCTCCTTCTCTTTTTTTCTGATATTTTCTCTCTCTCTCCTTCTCTTTCTTCTCGATACTTTTCTTTCTCTACCCCCCCCCCCTCTCTCTCTCTCTCTCCTATTCCTTCTCTCTCTCTCCTCCTCTTCTCTCTCCTCCTCTCTCTCCCCTCTCTCTCTCTCTCCCCTCTCTCCCTCTCTCTCTCTCTCCTCTCCTCTCTCTCTCTCTCTCTCTCTCTCTCTCTCCTCTCTCTCTCTCCTTCTCAGTCATCTCTCTCTCTCTCTCTTTCTACCATGATTCCCACCAACAGCCCAGAACTCGCCCCACATGTTTGCTGTTTCTGTCTCGATCATGCTGGCCATTTCCAATCCCACTAGCTTTATACACAGTCAGTCTCCCTCCTCCTCCCCCATTTCCCCCACCTCCCCCTCTCCACCCTACCCCCCTCCCACCTCTCCCTCATCACCCTACCCCCCTCCCACCTCTCCCTCATCACCCTACCCCCCTCCCACCTCTCCCTCATCACCCTACCACCCTCCCACCTCTCCCTCATT
>NC_061860.1:4043003-4045541 GCF_019202785.1 Penaeus chinensis
CCCCCGTCCATTACACCCATTCACAATTTTTATTTGGCTTTCATTAACACACTCACGTTCACTTGTATCTCGCTCACAGTCAGCCCCGTAATTATAGAAGTCACAGAAAAAAGGGCGGTTTGCTGAAAGGGACCGTTCTTTGGGCGTTCTTTGGGCGTTCTTTGGGCGTTCTTTGTCCGTTCTTTGGGTGTTCTTTGTCCATTTATTTGTTTGTGGCTAGATAAAATAAGGTGGATGAGGAAAGAAAGAAGGAGAGAGGAGATATAAGGTATGAGAGATATAAGGTATAAGGAACAGGGAAATATAAGGTATGAGAAATATAAGGCACAAGGATTAGTGATAGGGGAAGGAAGCTCACTGAAAATTACAATACCTTTGTTTCTTTCTTTGTTTCATTGTTTGTGGTTAGAGGAAAGCTTGTGGAATGAAGTAGGTGCAGAAAGGAAGAGAGAGAGAGAGAGATAGAGAGAGAGAGAGAGAGAGAGAGAGAGAGAGAGAGAGAGAGAGAGAGAGAGAGAGAGAGAGAGAGAGAGAGAGAGAGAGAGAGAGAGTGGGGGAGAGAGAGAGAGAGAGAGAGAGAGAGAGAGAGAGAGAGAGAGAGAGAGAGAGAGAGAGAGAGAGAGAGAGAGAGAGAGAGAGAGAGAGAGAGAGAGAGAGAATATATGGTACATGTAAAAGGGATATAAGGTATGACGAGAAATTGTGTAAAGGGAGGAATATGATTTTCTATAAGGGATCTTTGAGCATTGTTTGTCCCTTTGTTTGTGGTTAGAGAAAAGCTGGTGAAATGAAGTGGGTGGAGAATGGAGAACAAAAAAGAAAAACAGAGAGATAGTATACGATGAAAAGAGGAATAAAGAATGAGAGGGAATGATGGAGGGGAGGACATAGCTTGTTGAAAGAGAACGTTCTTTGTCGCTTTGTTTGTTTGTGGGTAGAGGAAACATGGTGGAATGGAGTGGATGGGAAACGAGAGAAACAGAGAGAAAGTATAGTAAAAAGGGTATAAGGTATGAGGGATAAGGTGTAAGGAAGGATATGGCTTGTTAAAAGGGACCGTTCTTTGTCGCTTTCTTTGTGGTTAGATTGAAGCTGGCGGAATGAAGTAGGCAGGGAAGGGGACAAAGAGAGAAAGGGAGAGACGGGATATTGAGAAGAATGAAATAAGGTATGAGAGGAAAATTTAGGGGAAAAAAATGAATAAATAAATCAGTAAAGAAGGAAAGAAAGAAAAGAGAGAAGAAGGGGAGACAGAGAGAGATAAGAAGAAAACCGATAGAAAGAAAGATATATAAATAGACAGATAGATAGAGAGACATATAAATAAACAGAGAGATAAATAGATAGAGAGATATATAAGTAAATTAATAGAAAAAGTGCGAAGAGAAATAGATAGATAAATACATAAACGAATGAATAAGTAAAAAGAAAAAATAGATAGATAGATAGATAAATAGGCAGACAGACGGACAAACAGATAGATATATAGATAGATAGATAGAGAGATAGAGATGTAGACAAACAGATTGACAGAAACAAAGCCAAAACAAGAAAGAAAAAAAGAATGAACAGACAGATAGAGATAGAGATATTAATAGACAAATACAGAACTAGACAGAAAGGAAAAAAGAAAAACAGATAAAGAGGAAAAGGAAAACAGACAAATTGACGTATTTCATGTCACTCATTCCGTGTCCCTCCCAGTCTTCCTATCTACTCCGTTTATTCTCTTTCCACTCTGTTTATCTTCTATTCTGCGTCTCTGTTTATTTTTCCGTTCGGACCAAAGCTTGAATACAAACCGGGATGAAATGGGGGGGGGGGGGGGGGGGGGGGGAGGGGGGAGGGGATTTTCTGTTATGCTTTATGTCCTTCTCTGCTTTTCTTTTTCGAATCTCGCTGTTGTTTTTCTTTCTTTTTCTTTGTTTTTTTTTCTTTTCTCTGTTCGTTTTTTTTTTTTTTTTTAACTTTTTTTCTCTCTTTTTTTGTTGTATTTTTCGTCTTGTTTTCTTTTCCCCTTTTTTTCTTTATCTTTTTCTCGTTTTTATTTTTCTCTCTTGCCTTCTTCTTTTCTCTTTGTCTTTTCTCCTCTTTCTCCCTTTTTTTCTCTCTCTCTTCTTTTTCTCTCTCTTTTCTTCTTTTCTCTCTTCTTTTCTCTTTTATTTTCTCGCTCCCCCCCCCCTTTCTCTCTTATTTTTCTCTCTTCTTTATCTCTTGTTATCTCTTTTTCTTGTTCTTTCTCTTTTTCTCTCTCTCGAAGAAAAGCATTTCTTAGCTGTCTGGATGTTTAAAGAAAGAAAAAAAAAATCAGAAAAGAAAGAGAAATGCAAGGGAAGAAGAAGAAGAAGAAGGAAAACAAGAGAAACAAAGAAAAAGAAGGAGGGAAGGATATAGAAGACAACGGAGAAGGAGGAGGAGAAAGAAGAAGAAGAAGAAGAAGAAGCAGAAGCAGAAGAAGCAAGAAGACGAAGGATAAGAAAATGAAGAAGAAGAAGAAGAAGAAAGAAGAAGAAGCAGAAAAAGCAAGAAGAAGATAAG
>NC_061860.1:4045641-4050641 GCF_019202785.1 Penaeus chinensis
GTGGTCGGTGGACCCCTTCGGGCACGGGGCGGCAGTCCCCTACCTCCTGAAGGAGTCCGGGGTGAAGGCCACGGTGGTGCAACGCATCCACTACGCCTGGAAGCAGTGGCTGGCGGAGCAGCAGTTAGGGGACTTCCAGTGGCGTCAGGTGTGGGACGTGAGCGGCGAGGCAGACATCCTGTGCCACAATCGCCCCTACGACATCTACTCCATCAAGCACTCGTGTGGGCCGCACCCGCAGATCTGCCTGGGATACGACTTCAGAAAGGTGGGAGAGGCGCGTCTGGCGGTTAGGCGTTCGATGAAGCAATAGATCATGGGGATATTGTGAAGTGATTGGTTATCATCACCATCTTGTTTTTGGTTTGTTCTGAAATGCAGAAGAGGTAGCAATTGTCTTGCAATAAGCGAGCATATCTCATTACTTATTGTATGTATATATTTATTTTCTCTCGCAGGTCCCAGGGGAGTACACGGAATACACCATAAAGTCGGTGCCCATCGACGACCACAACGTGAAGCAGAAGGCGGAGCTTCTCCTGGAGCAGTACGGGCGCACGGGCTCGCTCTACCCTCACAACGTCGTCCTCGTGCCCATCGGCGACGACTTCCGCTACGACCACGCGTCCGAGTGGGACCAGCAGTACAGCAGTTACCAGCGCCTCCTGACCTTCATCAACAGCGACCCCAAGTACCACGCCAACATCCAGTTCGGGACGCTCAAAGACTACTTCAACGAGGTGCAGAACCGCATGCGCGACTACCCCAGCCTACAGGGGGACTTCTTCGTGTACAGCGACATCTTCAGCGAGGGTCGGCCCGCCTACTGGAGCGGCTACTACACCACGCGCCCCTACTGGAAGGTGCTCGACCGCCAGCTGGAGGCGTCCCTGCGCTCCGCCGAGATCCTGTACACGTGGGCCTACGCCTGGGCCGTGCAGGAGGGCCAGAACAGGGTCGTGCAGCTCCTGGAGAAAGACTACGAGAAGCTGGTGCGCGCCAGGAGAAACCTGGCTCTGTTCCAGCACCACGACGCCATCACCGGCACCTCCAAGGCGTACGTCATGCACGACTATGCCATCAAGCTTCATGAAGGCCTCCATGACACGATCGCGCTGGCGGGAGAGGCAGCCGAGGTGCTGCTGCTCACCCCCGCCGCCATGGCGACGCTCGACAGCCGCGCCGTGCCCCTGCACCACTTGCAGCCGGACTTCGAGCGCCTCACGTACGAGCGGCTGCCCCGAAAGCTGCCCCGCTCCGTGCCGCGCAACCAGCCGCGCCTCATCGTGCTGTTCAACTCCCTGGCGCAGCGGCGCTTCGAGGTGGTCAAGGTCCTGGTGACGAGCCTGGACGTGCGGGTGACGGACGAGCACGGCCACGAGGTGCCGGTCCAGCTGAACCCCGTGTGGAACGACACGGGCAGCGGCATGGCCATCCTGGCCACGCAGTTCGAGCTGCTGTTCGTGGCCGACCTCGCTCCCCTCAGCGTGATCACGTACTGCATCCACCGCACGGAGCGCGCCAACCTGGACATACGGGCCGCCGTCTACTCCAACAACTACGCTCCGGCGCCCGACCAGAACTACTCGCCGCCCTTCGAGAGCCACGACGTGCTCCCCGGCGACATCCAGCTGGAGAGCGACCACCTCAAGCTGCTGTTCGACGGCACGACGGGCATGCTGCGCTCCATCACCAACAAGGCGAGCGGCCGCGTCACGCAGACGGCCATCCGCTACGCCGCCTACCCGTCGGCGCAGTTCAAGTCGGGCGCGTACCTGTTCAAGCCCGATCCCAACGCGCGCGAGCCCGAGGAGGACGTGCTGGCGGGCGCCAAGCCGCGCCTCTTCATCCACTCGGGGCCGGTGGCGTCCGAGCTCAGCGTCATGTTCGGCTCCGTGCTGATGCACACCACGCGCATCCTGCACGTGGCGCACCAGCCGCTGGCGTCGGCCGTGCACATGGAGAACACCTTCAACCTCGGCGGCCGCTACAACAGCACGGAGACGCCGGGCTTCCCGCCGCACTTCCGCGAGACGGAGCTGTTCATGCGCGTCATGACGGACATCGACAACGGCGCCGAGCCCACCTTCTACACCGACCAGAGCGGCCTCAACATGCAGAAGCGCGTGCGCGTGCAGCGCATCGGCATCCAGGGCAACTACTTCCCCATCACGTCGGCCGCCATGATCGAGGACAACACCCCCGGGCGGCGCCTCACGCTGCTCACGAACCACGCGGCGGGGGCGGCGTCGTGGCAGCAGGGCTGGCTCGAGGTCATGGTGGAGCGCCGCACCTTCTACGACGACGCCCGCGGCATGGGCGAGGGCGTGACGGACCAGAAGCGGACTGTGGGGCGCTACTGGCTGCTCGTAGAGGACACGCGCGGGCCCGAGCCCGTAGCGCGCCTCTCGCTGGCCGCCCACCACCTGGCCAACGACCTCAACTACCCGACGTCGCTGCTCGTCCTCGAGGGCCTCAACGTGGACCAGCTGCGGGCGAGCGCGCACCTGCTCAGCCAGCCGCTGCCGTGCCCGCTGCACCTGGTCACGCTCCGCACGCTGCCCGACCCGCAGTACCCGAGCCTCCTGCCCTCCAAGAACGCCCTCATGGTTCTCCAGAACCAGGCGCCCTCGTGCTCCACCTCCTCCAGCGTCTCCTCCTGCAGCGGCCTCGGCGACGCGCCGTTCCCGGGCACCGATCTCTCCCTCCAGGTTAGTCTCAAGGGCTCTCGTAGGGCATGGCTCGGGGTACGAGTCTCAGAAGGGCTCTCGTAGGGCAGTGAGGACACTTGCTTCATTGCGCCCCGTGGGGTACGTTCTCTTAATGTATCACAGACTATAAAGGGACATTTTAAGACACACCTGGTTCATTAAGAAATACGGGACACTTGGTTCATAATGTATCACGGAAAACCTGTTCATTATGTAGCTCAGAGTACATAATTCATAGACCAGATTCTTTGGTTCAACGCAAATTAGGGTTCTCTTGTAGAGTACAGGTTGGCATGGACTAACAGACAATTATTTATTATCATTATGTTTCTGTGAGATAAGTTAATTAAAAAAAAAGAAAGGATATTTTCTTCAATCACCCACACCAACACACACACACACACACACAAACACACACACACACACACACACACACACACACACACACACACACACACACACACACACACACACACACACACACACACACACACACACAGATGAAAAATCTCACTCAAGCACAACAAAAACACACACAAAGAAAAGAAATAGAAAAAAAAACAAAAAAACAGTCACATCATATATATGAAACTAACCATTTCCTTCTCTCTCTCTCCCCCAACCAGGTGTCAGGCATACAACGGACCTCCTTGACAGGCACGAAAGTCCACGGCACTGTCAAGAGCTTGCCAGAAGTGACTGTTCCTCCCCACAGACTCCGAGCACTCACCCTTACCTTCCCCTCCCCCCCACCGCACCCTCCCCCCGCAGAATAAAAACTTACACACACCTTTCGTTAGCTTATCATTGGCCCATGAAGAATGGTACTAGTGAGATTTTCAATGAATGATTTAGAAGAAAAAACAGGAAACGATGATTGAAAAATGATTAAAAAAAAAAAGGTAAAATGAATCTGTATATTCTAGAATCTAGATATTTCTTTATTTTCTGTGGATATTTTCTTCTTTTCTGATTTAAAAAAAGAAAAAGAAATTAAGTAATGACTGTTATTATTGTTGTTGTCACTATTACTATTAGTATTACAATCAATTATTTTTTATTATTTTTACTTTAAGTTATTATCAATTAGTATTAATCGTGAGTTATTCTTATCATTATCCCCATTGTTATCGATCACACCTAAGTGCAATTATTAAAGGATAAAGTGTTAGCGACAGTGGCATTGGACACCAAATCCATTTTTTGATGAGCATTGAAACACCTTTAAGGAGCTTCTGGAAATACTTAGACCTAATCATAATTTCACCGTTTTTAAGTGTGATTCATTGAATATATATATACATATATATATGTATATATGCATATGTATGTATGTATTAAAAAGTGAAAATAATGACAAAGAAACTGATACAGTTAGATAGATATATGAATTAACATCCCCTTTGCAAATCCCCTCTCCCTCCCCCCCTTTTTTTTTTGGAAAATCCTGAGGGATTTTCTCACCAAGCAATATACTAAGGAAAAAAAAAAAAAAAAAAAAATAACTAATGGAGGCGAAGAGTTCTCCACATGTGTGTATGTATATATATATATATATAAATATAGATTATATATATGAATATTGATATGACAACTGAACGGAGTGAAATGGGGAAATTAACTAAAAGATTACCAGTCTCTGGAGAATGCTGTGTACCATAATAATCTTTAACCATCTTTGTCAAGGTGACTGTAACAAATTAAAGTGAAAAAAATTGTCTTTGTCGAGTCTAAATTTCCTAAAAAAAAAATTTTTATATATACAATGATGATGATATTAACACATGTAACGATATAAATTGTATGGGTGAAAGATGATACACACAGGTACACACGTAAAGACGTAAACTTAGACACACACACAACACACACACACACACACACACACACACACACACACACACACACACACACACACACACACAGACACACACACACACACACACGCACATACATAATTAAATAAAAAATGGAATAAGAGAGAGATGGTTAAAGAAAAGAGTGAAAGAAAGTGAAACATTTACTAGAATAATTAAATTAACCACATGTAGAAATACCGTATGTAAATTACATTAAAATGAGTGAGAAACGAAAAAAATACTAACTAAAGTAAAAACAAACAGTATAAATTTATTGATTAAAGGGAATGCGTTGTCATACTAATGTGAATATTAATAATTTGCATAAGTTGTTTACTTCCATCCAACCTCCTGCCTGCCTCTCTCTCTCACAACTTTCTTTATCATCCTCTCTCTCTCACTCTCTCTCTCTTCCTCATCATCTTTCTTC
>NC_061860.1:4058141-4063141 GCF_019202785.1 Penaeus chinensis
CCTCTTAGAAAGTGGCTTAATAAACATATCAGCAATATCCTGCTCTGAGGAGATATACAGAAGATTTACAATTCCATTCTCCACTTCATAATATATAAAGTGGTATCAAATATCATTATGCTTTGAACATTGATGATTAAGTGAGTTACTATAGCTCCTTGGTTATGAACATTCAAATTGATTGCATCCTTTTCACAACTTTCCATACCAGAAAACAATTGCCTTAAAAACTTAGATTCTTGCATTGCATGAATCATAGGTAGATAGTGCAACAATTCCTTGCTTCTTGCTCTTCCATGAAACCAATGTATTGTTGTTACTCAACTGAAATTCGTAACCAGAAATATTAAATCTATTTCCAGAATTCGCCCGACCTGAATCACAATATCCAACTAACTCCAAATATTCCTTACACTTACTGACGTTCAATCCATAATCCAATGTTAATATAACTTAAGACATGCTTAGCTATGCCCAATGTGTTTTTATTGGGTTAGAAATATGTTGAGATAATTTAGTCCCTGTATAACACAAATCTGGTCTTGCTGCAGTCATATCAAGTATCAAATTCCCTGCAATCTTTTTGTATTCCCTAGGATCAGTTAATTTAGCCGAGTCCATTTCATAATCCTTAATAACACTTGAATCACAAACTGTTGCTTTAGCTTTATAATTACTCGTATTAAATCTCTCAAATATGCATTCACAATATTTACTCTGTTTCATTATCACACAGTCCTCATAAAGAAACCAATTTACTCTACCCATATCCTTCATTCCAAGCTTCTGAGTCAAATATGCCTTTATTGAACTTGTTGCAATTATAGTATCAACCCAAAATAAAATTCAAAAAATTATAATTAAGCGTGGTTTACAGGCATGGATCAACTAAAGATTGTACAAGATTGTCATCAATGGGACACTTGTGTAACAGACTGTTCCAATCTTAATCCATACAATGATTTCAGTTTGCATACTATTTTTTTTTTTCTTTTTACCTTTACTGCCTGTCTTAACAAATCCTTTTTCGCTGTTCGATAATGAAAATCACAATCAATATCTGCATTAAGGTATGCGAGGCGGGCCTTACACGCACACACACACACACACACACACACACACACACACACACACACATCAGCATTCTTACTGAGGTTAGCTTGGATGTGGATGAAAATGTTTCCTAAAATCTTTTTGTGCATAACCTTCAGCTACACATCTAACTTTGTTTTTCTCCTCACTAGAATTACTTTGGTCTATCTTCCACCAACAACTAATTTTATCCTTAGGTTCTGGTGTCAGTCCATATGTATCATTCTCGTCTAGTTCATCATTTCCTTTTTCCAAAGATTTGAATCTGATGAGGATATTGCTTCTTCATCTTGCCGTATCAACAGCTCGTACGTTATCACATACAATATGATCAGTAAAGTGTTTTGTCGGTTTACGGGGCCTGATTGGGTAATGTACGTCAGGTTCCTCAGCTGTGTCCTCAACTTCATGGTTTGTGTTATCTTCTGCGTCTTGTTTTTCTCCCTTTCTGGTGGCAGATTCATCTCCATGAAGCTTGCAAAATTTCACACATCGTTCCATAATTAGTTCTCTTCTTTAGGGTATATACACTAATTAAGCAGGGATCTTTCCATCACAATATACGCGCACACAAACATTCCGTTTTCACTCCTAGTTTTTTTCTGTGTCGCTGGTATGCGTAGCATGATCACCAACACATGAAGGTTTCTGAAGTTGGTTCTTCTTCCAGTCACTGTCTCAAATGGAGTCCTTATTTGTCCTAGTGTTGAAGCACTTGTTCCGTTTGTAAGCTGAAGACTTTGAGTGCATAAGGCCACAAATGCGTCGGCAAATCGGCCATGTCGAAGAGAATCCCCCACGACCTTTCAGCTGTCCCATTCTGGTGCGAAAAGGTCCTGCTTTATCTTGTTCTTCGCCATTAATGATCGGAAGTTGCTTGATATCAATTCTGTACCATCATCTGTACGAAGACGTTTCACTGCACCAAAGGAACCACTATCGGCTAGGAATCTTTCAGTTGCCTTCAAGAAATACACCATAATTGCACCTGAATAATCATGTACAAATGTGAACGCATATTTATATTCACCTTTTCCTACTACATTTATAAGATTGCTTAATCCTGTACTAGCTCTAAATTCTTTGTTTTTCTCTCACCAGGTTTTCTACTTCTAAATTGAACCAACTTTCCTTGAGTACATGTTTCACAGTCTTCAACACTCCTATTAAAGATGTGCATTCCATCTACTACACTTTCTAGCTTAATAACGTCTTTTATGTTACATTGTCCTAGGATTGTATGGCATTTACTTGCACTATGGCTCACACTGTTTCATTTTAGTTTACTGCATTTGTACTTTTCTTTCCTTTACACTATATAAGTAGTACAGTTTTCCTTTCTTTTCAGTTTTAGACTCTGGAACTTTAAGCTTTGCATTTCCAAGACCAAAAGTTACACTTACACCATTTTGTGTTGCTCCTTGCCCTGAAATAATACCTTGGTTGTTTGAAGGCATATACAATGCACATTTAAAGGTTATCTCACATAATCCTTATTGTCATTCAGCTTAACATGTGCATCTCCCTTATCTTGCACTACACCAATGGCTCTACCTCCTTCAACTAATTCTATAACATGACTCTGGATTAAAATCATCATCAGGCTTGAAGAACTTCATTTTTTTCTGTAATAATTTGCACCATTGCACCACAGTCGACTAGTAAACAATGTCCTTCCATAATTTTCGGATTAACGCTCACACAAAAGGCATAGTGTTCTTCTTCATCGGTATTGCTGCTTGCTTTCTTGGCTGCGTCCGGATATCTTAAGGAATTTTCTCTCTTGTAGTCTCTTCTGTTGCTGTGGCACTTTGTCGAGTCATGGCTTGGTTTTCTACAGATTAAACACGATCTTCTGCTGCTTCTTTCCTGGGGTTTCTTGCCTCTGCAGTTATAAGACATGTCCGTTTTTATCACTTCATCAGTGGATTTTCATTTTTACTACTATTTTTACTGTTGATGACTTCTTTCACTCTTCAAATGCACGACCCGGGAAAATGTCAGTGTCTTCTGGTCTATTACAACATGAAACATCTTGAATACTTGAGGTAAGCCCTTGAGAATCATTGCTATTAGCAGACTACCACTTATCATCTCACCTGTTGTCTTGAGCGAAGTTGCTGTTATCTCTGCTTTCACATACAGTCTGTCCCAGTCTCATCTTCGGTCATCTTCTGTTTTTGGCCTACTCTTACCAAGATAATGGTCCCGCAGGATCTCAATAGCCTTCTTCCCATCGCCCTTAGCATCTCTAATTATCAATGAGAGGCTTCTGTCATCCAGCACTTGTACTAATTCACCACGAACTCTTCGGCTTTCCCTCCTCGATGGGCTGGTCTGTGGTGATAACCTGGTGTTTTCTTGTCCTCAAATAACCACAACATTTCTCTTCCCACAACTCGTACCTTTCTTCATTACCGCTAAAACATAGCCTGGATCTGGGCCCATAACCTGTTGGGACGTCTGTGGATGTCGCAGTAATGGATAAGCAGGCAGAGCATGTGAAGATGAAATAAATATCCTGACTCCGTGCCGGGTTTATTATTGTTCAAGTAAGTTCTGCTGCCGGCCATTATTAGTAGCGCTCGGATCACAGACATCATGCGTAAAAAGATAATGTGTATAAAACTTCTTCAATTGAAATATATCTTTGTATAAACTAAATCTTTTAATTCTTCTATAAACATGTATAAAAATACTGTATATACCATAATCTGTACATAATATCACTGATTTGCATAACATGCAGTAGAGACTGAAGTTTAACTCCCATCCTAACATAAATAGAGATAAATAAACATTGTCCCAAATGCGTTCCTTCCCTTCAGACATTCGGGTCCAATAACTTCCCCCATTCTCTCTATCTTTCGCACGGTGTCGTCCGTCTACACTCGCCTTTAGAATTTCGTTCAAAGCATCGCCCTTTCCCCCTCTCCTCACTAATGTCGCCAAACACAATTACGCCGATCATGATCCTGTTAAATTCTTGCTTCATTCCGACCCTTAACTTTCCTGCCGTCAATTTTACTCGCAGTTTGCTAAAAATTTGGAAGTTGGCAACTCGCGCGAAAAGAGCAGGTTGCCACGTCGTCCTTTTTTTTTAGCTTCTGAAACGAGTCCGTATAAGGAGTGTTGGAGCATTAAGCTTGTCTTTTTTCTCTTCTTTTTCCTGCTCTTCTCTTTCTCTCTTGTTCACCTCCTCTGTCTGTCTGTCCCCCCCCCCCTCTCTCTCTCTCCTACCCTCTCCCATTCCTCTCTCCTTTCCCCTCACCTTTCTATCTCCCGCTTACCCCTCCCTCCTTCCCTCCCTTTCCCACTTTCTTACCCTCCCTCTCTCCACCCCCCTCTCCTACCCTCTCCCATCCGTCCTTTCCTCTTCCTTCTCCTACCCTCTCCCATCCGTCCTTTCCTCTTCCTTCTCCTACCCTCCCTCCCTCCCCATCACCAATGTACCTCTCGCTTATCCTTCCCTCCTCCCCCCTCTCCTACCCTTCCTACCCGTTCCCCCTTTCCCATCCCTTTCCTCATCTCCTAGCCATCATCACCTCTCTCCTTCTCCACCTCTCCCTCACCTTTGTATCGCATCCTCTCTCCTTCCCTCTCTCCATCCCTCTACCTCCCCCATTTCTCCCATCCTTCCCCTCTCCCATCCTCTCCCATCCTTCCCCTCCCTCTCCAACCCTTCCCTTCCCCTTCTCTTTCCCATCCTTCCCTTCTCCCTCCCTCTCCCATCCTTCCCTTCCCCCTCCCTCTCCATACCCTCCCTCTTCCCTCTCCCACCCTTCCCCTCTCCCTCCCTCACCATACCCTCCCCCATTACCTCCCCCTCCCCCCTCTCCCCCCTCACCTTTGAATCTCCCGCTTATCCATCCTATAGTTTTACAGCCGCCGTTTTTCTCTCTCCGAAC
>NC_061860.1:4083391-4096707 GCF_019202785.1 Penaeus chinensis
CCCAGAACATCAAAACAAAACAAAAACAAACAGAAAAACAATAATAATCCGAATTCCTCAACCACCCAACGCAAAAAAAAAAAAAAAAAAAAAAAAAAATAATAAAAACAAAAAAAAAAAGACAAAGAAAATATTAAAAAAAGTCACTAACAACAACACCATCTCAGTACTTCACCGCTAAACTTCACTCGCCCCAATACCCCGTCCCCTCTTTTCCCCTAAAAATTAATGGAAATCTCTTTTTTTAAAATTACCCCATAGACCCTTTCGTCCTCAGCTTGTTGCCAGAGGGTCGATAATCAATGCAAGTTTTCGGGAGGAAAACGAAGGCGCGGTAGAAGCAGGCCGGAGGCGGGGGGGGGGGGGGGGGGGGGGGGGGAAGGCTGGCATCTTGTTGCTCGGAAGTTGGTTTGTGACTTGCTGTGGGGTTGTGGGGTTGTTTGTGTGTATGTGTGTATGTATATATATATATATATGTGTGTGTGTGTGTGTGTGTGTATATGTAAAATATATTTTTAGTATATATAAAATATATATAACTGTATAGTACCATATATATACATATTATAGCATTAAAATGCATACATATACACATATACATGCGCAAAATATCATTTTGTGTGTGGTGTGTGTGTGTGTGTGGTGTGTGTGTCGGTGTGTCTGTGTGTATGTATGTATGTGTGTATATGTATATATGTAAAAATTTATATATACATAATATGTATACAAATATATATACATAAAAATTTTGCATACATATACACATAAAACATTCGCAAATATGCTTTGTGTGTTGTGGTGTGGGTGTGTGTATGTTGTGTGTGGGGTGTTTTGGTCTGTCTGTGTCTGTGGGGTATATGTATAAAATAATATATATATATAAATTTTTTATATAATTATATATATAAAATATAACATGTATATGTAAAAACAAATATATACATATATTAGCATAATATACACATATACATCCCATATATGCATGTCTGTGTGTTTTGTGTGTGTGTGTGTTGTGTGTGTGTGTGTGTCTGTGTCTGTGTGTATGTATGTATGCTGTGTGTGTATATTTTATATAATATATAATAATAATATATATATATATATTATATAATATATACAAAATATATATATTTATATATAATATATATATATATATATATATATGTAATGTGTGTGTTTTGTGTGTGTGTGTTGTGTGGGTGTGTGTGTGTGGTGTGTGTGTGTATGTGGTTGTAATATATATATAAATATATATATTGTGTATGTGTGTGTGTGTATGTATGCATGTGTGTGGTGTATATATAAAAATAAAATTGGTGTATGTGTGTGAGTTTGTGAGGTGTGTGTGTATGTTGTGTTTGTGTATATAATAAATATATATTGTGTGTATGTGTGTGTGTGTGTGTGTGGGTGTGTATGTATGTGTGTGTGTATATATATAAAAAAATATGTGTGAATGTAGGTGTGTGTGTGTGTGTGTGTGTGTAGTTGTGTGTGTATATATATAAATATATATGTGTGTTATGTGTGTGTGTGTATGTAAGCATATGTGTGGTATATATATAAATATATATGTGTGTATGTGTGGGGGGGTATGTACCCCCCAATTTGTGTGTGTAAAATATATATATATATATATATATATATATATATTATGTGTGTGTATGTGGTGTGTGTGTGTGTGGTGTATGTATGTGTGTGTGGTATATTATAAAATAATATGTGTGTATGGTGTGTGGTGTGTTGTGTGTGGTGTGGTATGCACGGTGTGTGTGATATTTATAAATATATATGGTGTATGGTTGTGTTGTGGTGTATGTATGTGGTGTGTATATATATAAATATATTGTGTTATGTGTGTTTGTGTATGAAAGGCATGTGTGTGTGTAAAATATATAAATATATATTTTTTGTATGTGTGTGTGTATGTAGGGCCATATTTTGTGGTATATATTATATATATTATATATGTGTTGTATGTGTGTGTGTGTTGTGTGTGTGTGTAGTATTGTGTTTTGTATATATATAAATATATATGTTGTGTATTGTGTGTGTGTGTGGGTGTGTGTGTGTGTATGCCGTGTGTGTGTATATTATAAATATATATGTGTGTATGTGTGTGTTTTGTGGTATGTATGTGGGGTGTGTATATATATAAATATTATTTTGGTGTATGTTTTGTTGTGTATGTATGCATGTGTGTGTGATATATATAAATATATATGTGTGAAAAGTGTGGTTGTGTGTGTGTTGAAATGAAATGTGTGTGTGTAAAAATTATAATATATATGTGTGTATGTGTGTGTTTGTATGTATGCATGTGTTTTGTGTGTATATATATAAATAATATGTGTGTTTGTGTGTGGGTATGTGTGTGTGTGTGTGTGTGTGTTATGTATGTATTATGTATATAATATTATATATATAATATAATATATAAAACCCCAAAAACGCATACACTCATAAACCTTTTAAAAACACTACGTCTTCAGCTTTCATCATATCATTATCAGAGCATGATAAATCTCTTCGTCTCACCCTGACCCCTTTCCCTTACCCCACCCCCACCCCCTCTGACCCCCTCTGAACCCCCCCCTATACCCCCTGGAACTCTGACCCTTACCCCCCCACCCCCTCCCCTACCCCCTCCCCACCCCCACCCCCCACCCCCACCGGCACCTGCACGCGATAGATGGCCTCATAAAAATCTTGGAAATATTTGCTCATCCCAAATATAAGCTTATGTGGGAAGATTCGCTTTCGTGTAGAATATGGGGGTGGGGGTTACAGGAAGGTAGCACGTAACAGACATAATGATAACCCATACGTGCTTGCATACACACACACATGCATGCATACACACATACATGCATGGATAATCTATACGCTGAAACACACACCACACCCCACACACATAATCTCTATCTTCTCTCTCTCTTCTCTCTCTCTCCTCTCTTTTCTTCTATTTTATTATTATCTATCTTCATATATTATCTTTTTTATATATTTATATCTACCTACCTATCTATTATTTCCTTTTTTATTTATCTATTATCTATCTATTGTCTATATATTATTTATCTCTTTATCTATTTCTCTCTCTCTCTCTCTCTTCTTTTCTCTCATTCTCTCTCGTTCTCTCTCTCTCTCTCTCTCTCTCTCTTCTGCACTCTCTCTCTCTCTTCCTCTCTTCTCTCTTCTCTTCTCTCTCTCTCTCTCTCTCCCTCCCACTTACCTCCCCTTTCCCCTTCCCTTCCCACCCACTCACCCTCCCCCACCCCACGCAGCCCCCATGCCGCCCACGAGGCACCGCACAGAGAAGAGAACCCGCCCACTCTCTCGTGTCCCTCGAAAGCAGCGTGCAGTTTTCGTTCCAAAGTGTCGTTTTGCAAATGAGCGCTTTGTAACTTTACCCCGAGGCGGACACTCACTCTTCGTTGATGTTTTTATTGGTTTTCGTTGTCCTCTTCCTTTTTTTTCTCCTCTTCTTCGTCATCATCTTCATTATTATCATCATCATTATCATCAATTTTCGTCATCACTATCACCTTCACCTTCATCTTCATCTTTAACTTCACCTTCACCTTCACCCCCCACCATCACCCATCACCATCACCTTCACCTTTCACATCACCATCACCATCATCACACCATCATCACATCATCACCCACCATCACCACCCATCACCATCACCATCACCATAAACCAAACATCCCCATCACCATAAACCATCTATCACCATCATCACACAACTATCACCATCATCATCACCATCACATCATAAACCATCATCAATCATCATAAACCATCATCATCATCACCATCCCCAAATCACCATCACACCATCACCATCATCACCATCATCTCACCACTATCACCATCACCATCACCATCATCATCATCACCACCCAACCATCACCACCCCAATCATCACCATCATCATCACCACTATAAACCATCATCATCACATCATATCATCACCATAAATCATCATCATCAACCATAAACCCATCATCATCATCATCATTTATAAATCATCATCACCATAAACCATCACCATCACCATCATCACCACTACCAAACCACCTTTCACCATCATCATCATCATCACCATCACCATCACCATCACCATCATCACCACTACCACCACAATCCCCACATCATCCCCAAACACATCACCACCACCATCACACATCATAACCATCATCATCATAAATCATCACCATCACCATCACCCCAAACATCACCATCATCATCATCATCAACCATCATCATCATAACCATCACACCATCATCATCATCATCACCATCACCCCCAAACCCCCAAACCACCAAACCATCATCATCTTCATCATCATCATCCCACCCACCATCATCACCAATCCCAAACCCAAATCACCATCACCATCATCATCATAATCACCATAACCATTCACCATTAACCCAATCCATCATAATCTTTACTAATCCAAGACGTAATCTATTAATCTCATTTTTCGTTGTATTTTTTTCTTTCTTTCTTTCTTTTTATTTTTTTTAATCATATTCCGCTCTTTCTTCCAAGAACCGACTTAGAAACGGCCGATGACACACACACACACTAAAAGAATGATAATAAACTAAAATAAAAAAGAAAAACGAAATTGAAGAAAAGGATAAAAAAGGAAAAAAAAAAAAAAAAAAAAAAAAAAAAAAAAAAAAAAGGATAGATACGGAAAGAGAGAAAAAAAAAAAAAAATGAAAAAAAGGATAGATACGGAAAGATAAAAAAAAATAAAAAGAAAAAAAAAGAGATAGATACGGAAAGAGAGAAAATGAAATTTAATGGAAGATATAACTGCATTTATCACTCGCGTTTGCCCTTCAGACTGGTTAATGGCGGAGTATAAAGACTGGGGCTGCATTAGATGGGGGGGGGGCCCAGGGGAGGGGGGGGGGAAAAAAGGGGAGGGGAGGGGAGGGAGGAGGGGGAGGGAGAGGAGAGGGAGAGGGAGAAAGGGGGAGGGAGAGGGAGGGGGAGGGGGAGGGGGGGAGGGGGAGTATAAAGGGCTGGAGCTGCTTCATAGACTGCATTAAAATGGGGGGAAGGGAGAGGGAGGGGGAGGGGAGAGGGGGAGGGAGAGGGAGAGGGAAAGGGAGGGAAAGGGTGGAGAGTAGAGGGAGAGGGAGGGGGAGAGGGGGGGGGGAGGGGGAGGGGAGGGGAGGGGGGGGAGAAGGGAGAGTGAGGGGAAGAGGGGGAGAGGGAGGAGGGGAAAGGGAGAAAGGGGAGGAGAGGAAGAGGGAGAGGGGGAGGGGGAGAGGGAGGAGGGAGGAGGGAGGGAGGGAGGGGGAGGGGGAGGGGGAGGAGGGAGGAGGGAGGGAAGGGTGAAGACAAGAGGGATTTGATGGTGGGGGTACGAGGGGGAGGGGAAGGGGGAAAGAGGGGAGAGGAGGTAGGGGAAGGGTGAGAGAGGGGTGGATAGATGGAGTCGTAAGTGAGTGAATGGGGAAAGGTGGAGAGGAGGTGGAGGAAGGGAAGGAAGGAAGTTCAAGGTTGAAATAAGTGGACGAGAAATGGAAAGGGTGTATATATGTATGTATGTGTATGTGCGTCCGTGAGTCTGCCTCTCTGGCAAACACACATGTACGAATAAACACATGTTATATTACTATTATTATCACCACAGCAACCTTCCCCATTTAATTAAAGTCCCCCCTTTTGCTTAAAACCGCTAGTGAAATCTTCCTTTACTAAAAATCTCCACCGAAAAAGAAAATATATATCTTCGTGGTTTACGACTACACCATGTCAGCTGACGGATTCATTATTATATATGCAGTGTAGGTGTGCCGTCATTATAAATTATTATCATTATCGTAATTAGTCTCGGTGTTTATGAACTTATTATGAGGGCCAGCTGTTTGGAGAAATTTTGCATAATAATGGTACTCTTACGCACAAGTATGTAAGGTTGAGAAAGGGAGAGAAGGGTGGGAAAGAATTTTAAAAAGTGGGGGATTAAGAGAGAGAGAAAGAGAGCGAGAGCGAGAGAGAGAGAGAGAGAGAGAGAGAGAGAGAGAGAGAGGAGAGAGAGAAAAGAGAGAGAAGAGAGAGAGAGAGAGAGAGGGGGAGAGAGGGAGAGGGAAAGAAATAGAGAAGGGGAGAGAGAGAGAGAGAGAGAGAGAGAGAGAGAAAGAGAGAAAGAGAGAGAAGAGGGGGGGAAGAGAGAGGGGGAAAGAAGAGAAAGAGAGAGAAAGAGGAGGGGGAGGGAGAGAAGGGGGGGGTGAGGAGAATGAAAGAAAAAAAAGATAGAAAATTATGCTCAAAAGAAAATACACATAAACATTCACACACACCACGCACTGAAACACACACACACCACAAAAAACCACACAAAACCCCCCACACACACCCCACACACAAAAACACACCACACACAAAAAAAACACACACACAACCACACACGTACACACACTACCCACACACACACGTACACACACACACACACACACACGTACACACACACACACGTACACACACACACACACACGTACACACACACACACACGTACACACACACACACGTACACACACACACACACACACACACACACACACACACACACACACACTTACACACACGTACACACACGTACACACACACACACGTACACACACACACACGTACACACACACACACACACACACACACACTTACACACACGTACACACACGTACACACACACACACGTACACACACACACACACACACACACACGCACACGTACACACACTCTAAATGGAAAACAGATCAATACCCCCACTTACCCCCTCCCTTCTACCCCCTCCCCCCCCCCGCGTTTCAACTTATGACCCGAACTCCAGGAACTGTCTTAAAACTGCTATTTAATTAATTAAGGGGAACAGACAGACACCTTTACCGCCGTGCGTGCGTTTGTTGGTTTATGGCCGCCATTCAGAGTCGACTGTAATGTGGATATGACCTGCGTGTGTTGGCATAAATATCCACTTGAGTTTATATTGGCAAGTGGGTTGAATGCGGATACGGGTATTTTTGTTCGGAACCGATGGAAAAGTTTGCGGTTTTTTTATGGGTTAGGAGAAGAGAGGGTTGGGGGAGGGGGAGGGACGAGGGAGGAGAGAGGGGAAGGGAGAAGGGGTAGGGAAGGAGGAAGGGATGTGGGGGGGGGGGTGGAAAAGGGGTGAGGGGAAAGGGAAAGGGGGGGGTTTAAATTTGGAGAGAGAGAGAGGGGGAGGAGGGGGGATGGAGAGGGGGAGAGGGAAGGAAGGGGGGGTAATTCGAGAGAGAGAGAGGGGGGGAGGAGGGAGGGGAAGAGGGGGAAGGAGGAAGGGATAAGGGGGGATGGAGAGGGGGGGAGGGAAGGAAGGGGGGGATAATTCGAGAGAGAGAGAGAGAGGGGGGGGGAGAGGGAGGGGGAAAGAGAGGAAGGAGGAAGGGATAGGAGGGAAGGGAGAGAACTAGGAGACAGGGAGAAGGAGAGAGAACAAGTAGGGAGAGGGAGATAGAGTGAAGGAATGAAAATGAGAGGGACGGAGAGAAGGAGAAAGAGGAGGGAGAGGAAGGTGGGAGGGTGAAGAGATAAGGATTTAGAGACAGAACGACGGAAGGAGAATGAAAGGAGAGGGAGAAAGAATAGTCAACCAAGAGAAAGTGACAGTGACAAAAAAAAGTCTGCGGGGTTACAACCCGTTCTTCAGTACTCGCCTCACCTTTGCCTCTCGCTTTCGCTTGGCGCCATGACAAATTTCTTGCCGCTGGGAACCTGTCATACGAAGCATTCTCCTTCTCCTTTCCTTCTTTCGCACTTTCTCCCTTCTCTTCCCCCCTTTCCTCTTCCCCTACCCCGCCCTCTCCACTTTTCTTACTCTTTCTCCTCTGCCTCTTCCATCCTCGCCCTCTCCTTTCTCCCCGTTTCTCTCACCTTCTTACATCCCCTCTCTCCCCTACCCCCACCCCTCCTCATCCCTTCTACCGGTCCCACCACCCTTTCCTCCCCTCCACACTCCACCCGTTCCCTCTCCACCCTCCCCCATTCTCCACCGCTTCCCCCTCTACCCATCTCTTTCCCCTCCACCATCCCTCACCCCTCCACCCTCCCCCATCCCCCACCCCTTCCCCCTCCTCCCTCCTCCCTCTACCATCCCCTCCTCCCTCCTCCCTCCACTATCCCCTCCCCCTCCCCCCTCCCCCCCCCCCCCCCTCCCAGGCGATTAATCATAGGTGTTTTCATCAACTTCAGTTTCTGCAACAAGAAAGTCTGCTTCATGTATCGCTTCGAAAAGGCGAAAGCTTTTCTTCCCCCACGTATTTTAGTAGTTATTATCGTGATAATGGTTATCGTTGATGCCTTTTTTTTTGTTTTTTTTTGTGTTTTGTTTGTTTTAGGGATATTTTTTTTTTTTTTTAATTTTATATGCGTATCCTCTTCATTGATTTTTAGCATTTGTTGTTGTGACCCATTGGATATCATGATTCCCGTTTTCTTTAACTCGACTTGACTTTCTCTCTTATCTTCGCGAACTTGGAGCATCTTCTTCTTTTTTTTTTCTTTTCTTTTTCCTGCTCGCGACTGAAGAGCAGATATAATCTTTTATTTCTTACGGAGACTTGTGTTTCATTTCACTTCCTTCCCTGTATTAGGATTCCGTATTTTTCTCTCATATATTTGGTATGAGTATAGCGTCTCACCGTTGTCTACGTCTGTGTATCACATTTCTATGTATGCATTCATTATCGTGTGTTATTGTCATTATTTCCTGTCTTTGGCACTAACCCTTGTATTAATAAATTGCCATGTTCATATTTCTGCGTCTGATCATTAGGGCAAAGTTCATCATCATGACTGGCTTATGTTATTGTTTATTGGTTTCGTGGCGTCAATTATTCCATCTCCCATATCCATCTCTCATACACCCCACTCTTTCTCATTTTCTCTCTTTGTCTCATCTTTTAGTCTTTCTTTCTTTCTCTGTCTCACTCTCTCTCTTTGTCTCTCTCTCTCTCTCTCTCTCTCTCTCTCTCTCTCTCTCTCTCTCTCTCTCTCTCTCTCTCTCTCTCTCTCTCTCTCTCTCTCTCTCTCTCTCGCTCCTCTCTCTCTCTCTCTCCTCTCTCTCTCTCTCTCTCTCTCTCTCTCTCTCTCTCTCTCTCTCTCTCTCTCTCTCTCTCTCTCTCTCTCCTTCTTTCCCCTTCCCACTCATCTATTTTTTCTCCCCCTCCCCCCCTCTCCTCCTCTCTTTCCCTCACCTCCCACACCCACCCTCACCTCCCACACTCCCACACCCACCCTCATTCACTCACACTCTTTCTCATCCTCTCTCTCTCTCCCCAACAGACCAGTTCCTCGGCCTCGAACTGCCCCACGAGCGAGTGTTCCGCGGCAGCTTCCACGTGCGGAACGGAGACAGATGGTCGCCCCAGCTGTCGGACCCGAGCAACCCTTCCTACATCACGACCGCCGAGGCTTACACCGGCCGACTCGATAGCGTGTACAAGAACTCGGTCTTCAAGAATGTGTTCATCCGCGCTGAAGTGTTGGGCTTCGATAGGTAATATTTTTTTTTTTTTTTTGGGGGGGGGGGAGGGGAGGGGGATGTCTTTTGTTGTTGTTGTTGTTGTTATTTTTTTTTTTTTTTTTTTTTTTTTTTTTGGGGGGGGGGGGCTCTTCATGCTCTTTTTTTCAATCTTTCTATCTTTTTTTTTTTTTTCTTTTTTTGGTGCATCTGTTTATTATCTTTCATCTTCTTGTTTATACTCTTTATCCTAATTAAATTCTCCTTCTATCCCCTTTCCCATTCGTTTCTTAATGCTCTTCTTTACCCTCATTCTTCCTCTTCTTCATCCTTTTCTTATCTACCTCCTCCGTTGCACCGTAATCTAAGCCATATAATTATTATTTTTCTACAGCATAATACAAGTTTTATTTTGATTTTATATTCATTTCGATCCGATAATAAATACGTCTCAAAGAACATTTTCTTTAAAAAAAATACTTGTCTTTCGTTAATTCCAGTGTTAATTACTGTAAAATATGTTATTATTCCTAAGTGCAAAAATAGATCTAATAAACTCTGCTTTTAAAATTGTTTTTTGTAAAGTACTGCGTCTGAGTTAGGATTATGTATATATGTATATATATATATATATATATATATATATATGTGTGTGTGTGTGTGTGTATAAATATATATTTATATATATATACATATATATATACATATATGTTTTTTATTTCAGGCATTTGTCGATTTTGTTTTTCATGTGTTTTTCGTGCTTCAGTAAGTTTGTTTTTTATTATTATTGATATTATACATATTTCAGGTATTTGTCGATCTTATGTTTGTTTATGTATATGTGTATTCTATTATGCTGTCTTTTTCCGTCTCTCTTGATTGGGAGATTAGTATATGAAGAGAGAGTTAAGATATATGCATGCATACACACACACACACACACACACACACACACACACACACACATACACACACACACACACACACACACACACACACACACACACACACACACACACACACACACACACACACACATACACACACACACACACACACACACACACACACACACACACACACACACACACACACACACACACACACACACACACACATACACACACACATATATATATATATATATATATATATATATATATACATACATATATATATATATATATATATATATATATATATATATGTATGTATATATATGTATATATATATATATATATATTCAAAGAATGAAGGAAAAAAACAGTAACTTTCTGAGCTTATTGTTGTTGATACACAAAAAGATAATCAGTATAAAGCCAATATATTTGTGATAAATTATCAAAACATGAATACAATAAAAACAAAACTAAGAAACATATAGAAAAAAACACGCGAAAAAACAAGCAAAAAACACGAAAATATTTTTTTTATTAATTAAATAAAAAGAACGAGCAAACCACACAAAAACAAAAAAAAAAAATCACAAAACAAACAAACAAACAACACCCAACCCTCCTTTTCCCTTCCCACCCCTACCCCACCCAACCCTCCTTTTCCCTTCCCACCCCTACCCCACCCACCCACCCACCCACCCAACCCCCTTCCCACCTAACCCCCTCCCCTACCCCCTCCCCCTCCCACCCACCAACCCCCACCAACCCCAACCCACCCACCAACCCACCCACCCAACCCCCTTCCGACCTAACCCCCTACCCTACCCCCTCCCCCTCCCACCCACCAACCCCCAACCCACCCATCCAATCCCCTCCCCCCCAAAAAAAATCTCTCTAACCACCCCCTCCCCTCCCCCACAGAGACGAGGACGATTCCCTGGTGGTGCACTTCAACCTGCACGTCAACTACCGCCGCCTGCACCTGGACGCGGCCGACCTGTACCTCGTCCTCATGTCGGAGATCAGGAGCTCCAACTCGGTCGCTCTCCACGGGATCACTATCGACGAGGAGACGGTCGAGATACAAGGTGAGCCTCCACGCTCGTTGGGGCGCGGGTTGGGGTTTCGATGGTGGGGGGGTGGGGGGGGGGGGTTGTTGTTATTTGTTGTTATTGTTTCGTTGTTGGTGGTGGTGGTGTTTTTGTTTTAATTGTTTCGTTGTTGTTTTTGTTTTTATTGTTGTTATTATTATTTCGTTGTTGTTAGTGTTGTTTTGGTTGTTATTGTTGTTATTATTATTTCGTTGTTGTTTTTGTTGTTATTGTTGTTGTTTTTGGTCTTTATTTTATTGTTAATGTTATTATTTTGTTGTTGTTGTTGTTGTTATTATTTTTGTTATTATTGTTATTGTTATTATTTCGTTGTTATTCTTGTTATTTTTGTATTGTTATTGATATCATTTTGTTGTTATTGCTGTTGTTACCATTGTCATTTTTATTATTATTTTAGTGTTACTGTTGCCGTTATTATTATTATTTTATTATTAATGTTATTCTTGTTATTATCAGTATTCTCATTATTATTATTACTATTATTATTTTTATTGTAATTATTATCATTATTCTCATTATCATCATCATTATTATCATTATTTTTATCATTATTATCATTATTATCATTATTATCATTTTTATTATCATTATTATTATCTTTATTATCATTATTATCATTATTATTATCATTATTATTGTAATTGAGGTGGAAGCGTTTTTTCTGTGTTTTTTTGGGGTGAGGGAGTCTGGTATGTTCTGTTTATTTGTTTTTCTGTATTTGCTTTTTCTTTCTTTCTCTTTTTTCTTTTCTTTTTATCCCTCCTCCCTCCTATATATATCGATTTATCTCTATCTCTCTCTCTCACTCTCTCTCTCTATCTATCTATCTCTCCCTCTCTCTCTTTATCTCATCCATACACCGCATTCCAATCACACACACACAAAACATGTAAACGCACACAGACACACAGACACATAAACCGCATATCTCCACACTTGCAATATCACAGCATCGTGCATGCGGCCGTGCAATGAGGAAGTGAAAGTGGTCAACAGGAGAGAGAGAGGAATGCAAAGCTCGCCAGTTGGAGGGAGGGAAATTGGAGGGAGGGAAAGGGGTGGGAGGGAGGGAGGGAGGGAGGGAGAGAGGGAGGGAAATTGAAGGGAGGAAAAGGGACAGGGAGGGAGGGGCCAGGGAGTAGAGGGAAAATTGGGGGAGGGAGGGAAAAGGGGGGAGGGAGGGAAAAGGGTGGGATGGGAGGAGGGAAAAGGGTGGGAGGGGGAGGGAAAAGGGTGGGAGGGAGGGGAGGTGGAGGGGAAATAGGGGGAGGGAGGGAAAGGGGGGAGGGAGGGAAAAGGGTGGGAGGGAGGGAAAAGGGTGGGAGGGAGGGAGGGAGGGAAATTGAAGGGAGGGAGAGGGGTGGGAGGGAAATGGGTGGGAGGGAGGGAGGAAGAGAGAGATGGCAGGGAGGCAGGGAAATTGGAGGAAGGGAAAGGAATAAGAGAGAGGAAGGGAGGGAAGGACGGAGGAAGAGATAGAGAGGGAAGGGAGGGAGGGAAAGGGGAGAAGGGGGTAGGGAGAGAGAGCATTTGGTCTGTGTACTGAGGGACAGAAGACGCTTAGTTCTTAGTGTCTCTGTCTCTGTCTTTCTTTTTCTCTCTATCTGTCCATCTCTATGTGTGTGCCTGTGTCTACTTCTGTCTTTCTCTCTTTAAATAAACCTATAAACAAAACCAACAAAGAAAAGAACAAACACACACACACAAAACACACACACACAAAACACGACACACACACACACACACACACACACACACAACACACACATACACAC
>NC_061860.1:4096807-4103969 GCF_019202785.1 Penaeus chinensis
GACAAGGATCGATTCCCAAAGTCGAACCGTCCTTCTTCATTCGTCACCTTTGTCTTTGTTTTTTTGTTTTTCTTTTCATTATTTTTTAGGTGTTAATGTTTGTTGTGATAGTCCTTTATTATTGTTTTTATTGTAGTTGTTTTTCGTAATATTGTTGTTTCCTGTTTTATTGTTGTTATTGTTATTGTTATTTTTTGTTTTTTGTTTATTGTAATATTGTTGTTTTCTGTTGTATCGTTGTTATTGTTGTTGTTTTTTCTCGTAATATTTTTGTTTTCTGTTTTATCGTTGTTATTGTTTTTTTTGTTCATATTCTTATTCTATCTTATCTTCATTCTCTTATTGTTGTACCTTCTCCTTGACCTTATTAACTTTTTTATTTCAAGAAAACATTGGTAAAAGTAGCAGTTGCAGTAGTGTAGCAGTAGTCGTATTACAACAATTAATCTCTTCCTACTCCCTCTCTCTCTCCTTCTTCTTCTTCTATTTCTTCATCCACCCTCCACCCCGTCCTCCTCCCACCCTATCCCCCTCCTACCCCCTTCCCCATGCCCAATCTCCACCCTCCCCTTGCCCCCTGCCCCCTCCCCCTACCTCCCCCATACCCAATCCCCCCCTTTCACCCCCTTCTCCCTCCCCCTCCTCCCCTTCCTGCCCCATGCCCAATCCTCTCCTCCCCCCCCTTTCACCCCCTCACCCTCCCCCTCCTCCACTTCCTACCCCCTCACCCCCTTTCACCCCCTCCTCCTCCTCCTCCTCCTCCCCTTCCTGCCCCCTCCCCCATACCCAATCCCTCCCCTTTCACCCCCTCCCCCATACCCAATCCCCCCCCTTTCACCCCCTCTTTCCCCTCCTCCTCTTCCTGCCCCCTCCCCCCCTCCGCTAACGAGTCCAAGGAACCTCGAAGGCCATTGGCACAATGAACCAAAAATCCCGAGAAGTCTTTCTTCACGAAACGGCGAATGGGAAGAGAAGGAAGGAAGGAAGGAAGGAAGAAGGGAGGGAGGGAGGGAGGGAGGGAGGGAGGGAGGGAAGGAGGGAGGGAGGGAGGGAGGGAGGGAGGGAGGGAGGGAGGGAGGGAGGGAGGGAGGGAGGGAGGGAAGGAGGGAGGGAGGAAGGAGGGAGGGAGGGAGAAGGGAGGAAGGAAGGAGGGAGGGAGGGAGAAGGGAGGAAGGAAGGAAGGAAGGGAGGGAGGGAGGGAGAGAGGGAGGGAGGGAGGAAGGATGGAAGGACGAAAGGAGAGAAGGAAGGTGAGAAAGGGAAGGAGAGAGGAGAAAATGAAGATGAGAGAAGAAAGGACGGAGTTACAAAGAAATCAAAAGAAGAAAAAAGAAGAAGGAGGAGAAGAACAACAACAAGAACAAGGAAACCAAAAGTAGAAGAAAAATAAGAAGAAAATAAGGGGAAGAAGAACAAGAACAAGGAAAAAAAGTAGAAGAAAAATATGAAGAAAAGAAGGGGAAGAAGAAAAGAACAAGAACAAGAACAAGGAAAAAAAGTAGAAGAAAAATATGAAGAAAAGAAGGGGAAGAAGAAAAGAACAAGAACAAGAACAAGAACAAGAACAAGAAAAAAAAGAAAGAAAAAATAGGAGACGAAGAAGACGGATGGTGAGACGGGCTCGAGTCCATCTCCGGGTCGCGTCCAGTGGAGAAAGTGGAGCGGAGTGGAGTGGAGCGGAGTGGATTGATGGACCTCCGGAGCGATTGACTGACGGTCCAGAATCGGCCGAACTAATAGAGTAAATGAAGCGAGAGACGGAGGAGTGGCCGCGCCGGAACTTTTGCCGAGGAGGAGGGAGGGACGGACAGACAGACAGACAGACAACAGATGAGGATTCTTTGAGGGGTGGTCGAGGTGTTGAGGTGGGAAGGGGAGGGGAGGGGGGTAGGGTGGGGAAGGGGTGGGGGGCAGGGTGGGGAGGGGGTGGGGAGCAGGGGAGATGGAGGGGAGGTCGGGGAAACAGAAGAGAAAGGAAATATACGAGTGTGTGTGTGTGTGTGTGTGTGTGAGTGTGTGTGTGTGTGTGTGTGTGTGTGTGTGTGTGTGTGTGTGTGTGTGTGTGTGTGTGTGTGTGTGTGTGTGAGTGTGTGTGTGAGTGTGTGTGTGTGTGTGTGTGTGTGTGTGTGTGTGTGTGTGTGTGTGTGTGTGTGTGTGTGTGTGTGTGTGTGTGTGTGCTGTATACAGATACACGTGCGTGTGAGAGAAACAAACAGACAGGCACTTAGACAGATAACCAAAAAACACAGATTACAGATAGATGCAAACTCACATTAAGATACAAACACATTATAAATAACCAGACAGACAAACACACGGCCTTAGAGATATTCATATACAAACATCCAAAAAAGAGATAAGATATACGTTCTAAATCCTGTTATGCCCCGACCAACGCTTCCTCCGTGAATAAATATCCTCTACGTCTGTCTGTCTGTGATTCTCCAAACATGGAATTTCGTGACAAAATATTCAACATGAAAATTAACGTTGAACAAAGACAATGAGGGAAGCGCTGCATTTGAGGAGGGGGGGAGGGGGAGGGGGGAAGGGGGAGGGGAGGAAGGGGGGAGGGGGAGGAAGGGATAGAAGAAAACGAAAAGAAGCGATTTTTTCAACCGTAACTAAAGCTTTTTTTTTTCTCTCTCTCTCTCTCTCTTCCTCTCTAATGCCAACTTGCGGTAAATCTTTCCCCCTTTTCTTAATTCTTTATATTACTCCTTTATTTTAATTTGTTATTACTGTTATTCGCTATCACAATCCTTCATTTAGAATTAATACTAATTAATAGCAATATATCAGGAATGTCTATCATAAATTCACAATAGCAATTATTATCAAGTCATTATTAATCATTATCAACTATCTTTATCATTATCCATAATTTAACGCATTTTACTATTAATGCATTTTACTATCCCTCATTCACTATCACAACCATCATTCACCATTATTATTATCATTCACTATCACCATTATCATTATCACTATCATTATCAATATCATCATTATCATTCACACATCACATTCCAAACATAACCACACGAAAGAGAAACGGAAAGGAAGAAGAGATGGATATGGATAACGGAAGGTCAAAGCAAGAGTGATAAACAGAGGGATAAGCAGACGGAAAAAGAACAACGCGTTCAAAACAACTCTGGAACATGATCAAAACACGTTTCCAGAAATCCATCGGAATCCCGCTGACAATCTTCAGAAACGGGAATTAATACGTGTGTGTGTGTCAGGTACGTATTTCATCTGTTCTGTGTCATTTGAGGTACTGTGTATAATAACGTTGGGTGATGGTGTAGTGTAACAAAAAAAATAAATTGATAAATACAAAGTTGTAAAATAAAATAATTCAAATTGCCATTGTTGTTATTGCTGGCTTTGCTATTGTCAGAGGTATCAAATCTGATTATCGTTATTATGATTATCTTTATAATTATTATAATTAATTTTATCTTTTTCTTTCTTGTGTTCCCCTTTCTTTTTTGTTTTTTCTTTTTTTTTTTCTTCTTTTTTTCTTCTTTTTTTGATACGTGTGTTTTCATTTCAGGATAATTATTAATTTTATTACACAAATTTCTCTGTTTCAGAATCCAGCTGAATTACACTCTATTTTTGATGATTGCGATTGTAATAACAAAAGTGTTTTAACAATAGTGATGATGATAATGACTTCGATAACAATAATGGCGATAGTAATGATAATATTTTTTGTACTGCTATATATTTTTTTTCATAACAATAGTAATAAATGTTCATGATAAGAAAATAGTAATAATAATAATAATAATAATAATAATAATAATAACAATAACAATAACAATAACAATAACAATAACAATAATAACAAAACAACAACAACAATAATAGTAATAATATCAGTAACTGTCATAGTAATAATAATAACACTACTAACCATGATAACAAAGAAAACAAAAACGGATAGAAACATAGCCACCTGGACATGTAAATTAACGACAATACAGCCAATGCATACACATTTAAGCGTCCCTCTTGCCTTCATCAGCCTGTAAATCAATTTAGCTGATCAGCATCTGGGAATTTCACTCGGGGGGAAAAAAAAGCCGGATTTTTTTTATCGTGTTTTTTTTTGTTTGTTTGTTTGTTTTGTTTTTGTTTTTGCTTTTTTTTTCTTCTTCTTCCTTTTGGATGCATCGAAACTATTTTAATTATTTCATCATAGTTCCGTTAGTTACTATGGAAATTTCCCTTTTGAAGAAGAAAAAAAAATATATATATATATACATATATATATATATTTATATCAATGCAATAACACAAACTTATATCTCTCCACTATTTTTTTAACGAAGCTTCATAATTATTTCTAATTCATCTTATTCAAATATCATACCAACTGGACCGAGACAACGAGCGAAAAGTGAACGAAATAAAACGGGAAAATGTCGCGAGGAAGCACGGAATTTGGCAGCCCATGCTAGATTGAGTTTGTCTGAATTTAATCTCTAATTAAACGTACTTGTTGGGACACTGACGACGCAGGATGGTGTCATGGTGTCAGCATGGGGGGATGGTGTCAAGAGGAGGGGGGGGGGTGCCTCGGGTCGTGGGCGGTGGCAGCCTTCGCCTCTCTCTATCTATCTATTTATCTATCTATAAATTTAACTATTTCTCTATCTTTCTATCTATCTATCTTTCTATTCATCTATTTATCTATCTATCTATTTATCTATCTATTTACCTATCTACCTATTTATCTATTTATCTATCTATTTATCTATTTATATATCTACAATCTTTAACTGTTTCTTTTTTTTCTTTTCTCTCTCCTTTTCTTTCTTTCTTTCTTTTTCTGTGTCTACATATTTTCATATATATTTATTTATATATATATATATATATATATATATATATATCTTTCTGTTTCCTTACCCTACCCTCCACCACAGTCTCCTCTCCCCCTCCTCTTTCCCCTCCTCCACCGCTCCCTCCTCTTACCCTTCCCCCTCTTCCCTCCTTATCTCCCTCCCACCTCTTCCCCTCCCCCTCCTCTCCCCCTCCTCTTCCCCCTTCCCCTCCCACCCTTCCCCCTCCCCCTCCCTTTCCCCTCTTCTCACTCTTCCCACCCAACCCACACTCCCTTCCCCACCCCTTTCCTACCCCCCCACCCCCCCACCCCCGCCAGCCCGTGAGGTATGGCTACAACCCCGTGAGAGCGGTTGTTAACAAACTCAATTTAGTTCGGTTGTAGATTTTCCGCTCCATTGCCGAGGTTCCGGGCCTCACGCTGCCCGTGTAGACATTCCTGAATCCACGACAATTAGTCACCCGCTCGAGTGTGGGTACGCGTTCGACCCGCATGTGGATATGAGGGGCGTGGTGTGGGTATAAGGGGAGTGACTTGGGTATGAGGGGCGTGGCGAGGGTATGAGGGGCGTGACTTGGGTATGAGGGGCGTGGCGTGGATACGAAGGGCGTGGTGTGGGTATGAGGGGCGTGATGTGGGTATGAGGGATTTGGTGTGGATACGAAGGGCGTGGCGTGGGTATGAGGGGCGTGGTGTGGGTATGAGGGGCGTGGATATGAGGAGCGTGGTGTGGGTATGAGAGGCGTGGCGTGGGTATGAGGGGCGTGGCGTGGGTATGAGGGGAGTGACTTGGGTATGAGGGGCGTGGCGTGGGTATGAGGGGCGTGACTTGGGTATGAGGGGCGTGGCGTGGATACGAAGGGCGTGGTGTGGGTATGAGGGGCGTGGTGCGGGTATGAGGGATTTGGTGTGGATACGAAGGGCGTGGCGTGGGTATGAGGGGCGTGGTGTGGGTATGAGGGGCGTGGATATGAGGAGCGTGGTGTGGGTATGAGGGGCGTGGCGTGGGTATGAGGGGCGTGGCGTGGGTATGAGGGGAGTGACTTGGGTATGAGGGGCGTGGCGTGGGTATGAGGGGCGTGACTTGGGTATGAGGGGCGTGGCGTGGATACGAAGGGGGTGGTGAGGGTATGAGGGGCGTGGTGTGGGTATGAGGGATTTGGTGTGGATACGAAGGGCGTGGCGTGGGTATGAGGGGCGTGGTGTGGGTATGAGGGGCGTGGCGTGGGTATGAAGGGCGTGGCGTGGGTATGAGGGGCGTGGCGGGGGTATGAGGGGCGGGGCGGGGGTATGAGGGGCGGGGCGGGGGTATGAGGGGCGTGGTGTGGGTATGAGGGGCGTGGGTATGAGGGGCGTGGCGTGGGTATGAGGGGCGTGGCGTGGGTATGAGGGGCGTGGCGTGGGTATGAGGGGCGTGGCGGGGGTATGAGGGGCGTGTTGTGGGTATGAGGGGCGTGGCGGGTGTATGAGGGGCGTGGCGGGTGTATGAGGGGCGTGGCGGGTGTATGAGGGGCGTGGCGTGGGTATGAGGGGCGTGGCGGGTGTATGAGGGGCGTGGCGTGGGTATGAGGGGCGTGGCGGGTGTATGAGGGGCGTGGCGGGTGTATGAGGGGCGTGGCGTGGGTATGAGGGGCGTGGCGGGTGTATGAGGGGCGTGGCGAGGATATATTCGGTTCAATTATTAGATGCGTTTTGTCGTGATGTTGTCAGGGGGTTACCGGTTAGTATTTTTTCGTGGTTGTGTTTTTTTTTTTTTTTTTTTTTTGCTGTGGTATTTTTTCTTCTTTTTGCTGTGGTTGTTTTTTGTTCTGGTTATTTTTTGCTGTGGTTGTTTTTTGCTGTGGTTGGGTGAAGGTATATTGATTTGTGTTTGTTGCAGTGTGGACACACACACACACACACACACACAAACAGCCATTACGGACTCTCTCTGGCAACAAAAACAAAAAATAAATAAATAAATGAAATTTGATAGATTCCCTACGATCTCTGAAGAGTTAGCGAGATCGTTGTACAACTTTCATTGTGTAAAATAAGGGAAGAGGAAAGTGGTCTTCTTATTTTCTCTTAATTTTCTCTTTCTCTTACTCCTCCTTTCTGTTTTCCCTTTTTTTTTTTTTTTTTTTTTTTTTTTTTTTTTTTTTTTTTTTTTTTTGCTTTTTTTGTTGTTTGTATGTATTGTTTATATATGTTGTTTTACTGTTCTTCTTCTACTATAGCTTGTTCTTCTTCTTCTACTTCTTCTTCTTCTTCTTCTTCTTCTTCTTCTTCTTCTTCTTCTTCTTCTTCTTCTTCTTCTTC
>NC_061860.1:4116569-4121569 GCF_019202785.1 Penaeus chinensis
AAGCAAATAGCATTCCAGGAAGTGAGTTCGCCTCTGGTTGCATTCCTGTGGGTTTGGGGAGGGCGTGGGGAAGGGAAGGGAGGGCGTGGGGCAGGGAAGGGAGGGGGAAGAGAGAGAGAGAGAGAGAGGGGGGGGGGGCACTTGACAAAGCTATTTCGGTGGTAAAGGGAGGGGGAGAAGAGAAGGGGAAGAGGTGGGGATACAGGAAGGGGAGTTAGGAGCGTGGATGGGGGTAGGGGAAGGGAATGTAGAGGGGGAGAGGTTGAGGAAGGGTAGGGGAAGGGGGAGGCTGGAAGGGGGGAGGTAAAGGAGAAAGGGGAGGAGGGAATAAAGAAGGGGGTAGGGAAGAAGAGGAGGGAATAAAGAAGGGGGTAGGGAAGAGGAGGAAGAAGTGAGGAAAGAGGTAGGGGAGGCAGAAGTGGAAATCTGGACGATGAGATGGAGGACAAAGGGAAATTGGGAATAAAGAAAGGGGTAGAAGAGGGGAAGAGGAAACGAGAAGGGACAGGGTGGAAGCCAAATGAGGAGATACGATTCTGGGAAATGGTGGGTGAGAAACGTACAATAGATAACAAGAAACAAAATAATAGCTGAACGAGAGAAGAACAGAATAGAAAAAGGGACGAGGGATACACATACAATCTAATACATCTAAAATACCTTAGAAAATACATCAGATTACACAGCAGCTTTGTGATACAAGAACATTAGGAATCCCTTTGAAATCACCACGAATACACGAAACGCAGACGAAAATGAAAGAAAAAAAAAGCAGAATCCAAAATAGGCGACAATACGGTGCCAAAGATCCAGCAGGGAGGCCCAGGAGAGCAGCAGGTAGCAAGCAGGGGGTCGAAATGAAGGACATTAGCAGGGAGCATCCAAGGAATGAAAAAAATAGAAGCAGAGGGCGGGATCTAGCAGGGATTTAGACAGATATCCAGCAGGGGGAGGAAGGGAGGAAGGGGAGAGGGGGAGAAGAAGGAGGAAGGGCAACAGGGAGGAGAGGAAGATGGAAACAGCAGGGAAAAGGTCAGCAGAAAACAGCAGGAGGCCAGCAGGAGGTAGAGGTGCTATCGATTGTGATTGGAGTCTCATAAGCCCCGGGTGTGTGTGTGTGTGGCGTCAGCTGCTCCCCTCCCCCCTCCCACCCCTGCTCCTCCTCCTACCCCGTGCCCCCTTAAACCCCCTTGTCCCTCCCTCCTACCCCATGCCCCATAACCCTCCTATTACCTCCAAGTCCCTCCTAGTCCCTCCTAGCCCCTCCTAGCCCCCCCTCCTCCGTCCACCACCCCCCTTCCCCGGCCGAACCCCATGCCCCAGAACCCTCCCAAGTCCCTCCCACTCCCTCCCAGTCCCTCCCACTCCCTCCTAGTCCCTCCCAGTCCCTCCCTCCTCTCTCCCCCTTCCCCCCTTCCCCCCCGGTCCAACTACCCCAGCCATCGCGCCGTCCCAACGTTTTTATCGGTACGTTTTGGCCCGGCGTTTTGAACGAGACGGATGGTGAAAGTCGATAATGAAAACGTTTTAAAGGGGAGGAGGATTGAGGGAGCTTCGCTTGGAAGAGGGGGAGATGGGGAGATGGGGAGATGGGGAGATGGGGAGATGGGGAGATGGGGAGATGGGAAGGAGAGGAAGAGGGGAGGAGAAGGACGGGAAGGGGTGAGGAAGAGAAGGGGTGAGGAAGAGAAGGGGTGAGGAAGGGAAGGGGTGAGGAAGGGAAGGGGTGAGGAAGGGAAGCAAGGAGATGAGGGAGAAAGAGAGGAAGGGGAGAGAGAGGTGGGTAAGAGAGAGGAGGGGAAACAAAGAGACGAGGAGAAGGAATAAAGAGAGAGGAAGGGGAGAGAGAGGTGGGGTAGGGAGGAGAGAGGAAGGGAAAAGAGGAGATAGGGAGGAGAAAGGCAGATGGGGAGAAGGGAGGGGAAGGAAGGGGATGGGGAGAGAGGGAAAAAGAAAGAGAGGGGAGGAATTGAAGGAGAAGAGGTAAAGGAGAGAGAGAAATGAGAGGATGGGAAAAGGAAATGAGTGAAATAGGGAGAAGGGAGGGAGTTGAAGGGAGAGGGGGGGAGGGAGAGGGAGGGCGTACATTAGTTATTATGCAAATGAGATCGAGAATCTGTTGCGGGGAGTGTTTTAGGAGGGAGGGAGAGGGGAGGAGGAGGAGGAGGAGGAGGAGGAGGAGGAGGAGGAGGAGGAGGAGGAGGAGGAGGAAGAGGAAGAGGAAGAGGAAGAGGAGGAGGAGGAGGAGGAGGAGGAGGAGGAGGAGGAGGAGGAGGAGGAGGAGGAGGAGGAGGAGTAGGGGGAGGAGGAGGAGGAGGAGGAGGAGGAGGAGGAGGAGGAGGAGGAGGAGGAGGAGGAGGAGGAGGAGGAGGAGGAGGAGGAGGAGGAGTAGGGGGAGGAGGAGGAGGAGGAGGAGGAGGAGGAGGAGGAAGAGGAACAGGAAGAGGAAGAGGAAGAGGAAGAGGAGGAGGGAGAGGCGGAGGAGGAGGAGGAGGAGGAGGAGGAGGAGGAGGAGGAGGAGGAGGAGGAGGAAGAGGAGGAGGAGGGAGAGGCGGAGAAGCGGGAAGATGAGGATGAGGAGGATGATTAAAAGGATGAGGAAGAGGAAGAAGAGGAGGGGAAGAGAGAGAGAGGAATAATGAGAAAGAGAGGAGAGGGAGGAGAAAGGAGAAAGAGGGAAGAGGAGGGAGGGAAATAACTCCCATTTCGTCCCTCTGGCTGTCACGGTGACGTTGCACCTTTTCTCTGGTGGAAAAGCAGGCGGGGGGAAAAAATAAAGGAAAATAAAATGGAAGTGGAAAAAAAAACGAAGATTGAAATAGAAGAAGACGTGGTTGGGAGGTGGCGTGCGAGGGGGGGGGGGATTAAGAATAAGATTAAGAAGGGAGTGTGAAGTAAAGAAAACAAAAAAAGAGGAAAAATATATACATATATATATATATATATATATATATATATATATATATATATATATATATATATATTGTAAAGCGATTTTTGTTCTCTCTCCTTTTTTCCCCACTATCAAACTTGAGCTAAACTTCACCGCTTATAAATCTTACGCTCGTGGGTGGTCGCAGCGAGAGTAGAAGAGAACACAATAAAGCTAAAAAAAAAAAAAAAAAAAAAAAAAAGTAAAAAAAGAAAAAGAAGAAAAAAAAATGGTAGCAAGTGGTAGGCCTATAAGATAGGGGGAGGGGGGAGGGAGGGGGGGGAGGGGAGTTGGAGTTCTAAGAAGTAATGTGTCTAGGAGTAATGTGTTCTGCTTTTATGATATATGGGATAACATCAGGTAGTCCTTATAAGCGCCTGCTACAGTACGTACACACACATACAGTATGTATACGCACACATGTATGTACGTAGATGTATGCACGAAAATGTACGTATAGCCACTCGTAAGCACATATTTGTATGGATATACAGATTTATGTATGTTGCTTATATGCACATATATGCGTACTAGATCAGTAAAATACGTACACATACACTCAAACACACAGATACACACACATCCACAACTAATACACACACACACACTCACACTCAAACTCACACACACACACACACACACACACACACACACACACAGACACACACACACACACACACACACACACACACACACTCAAACACACACACACAAACACACTGTCCAAGGAGAGACCATCATCCTTAAGATAAAATAATACAGCCAAACAGTAACAACAACAATAACAACAAATGAAATGAAAGTGCACTGAAGAACAAACTTCAAACTCTCTTTTTTCACTGCGCGGGTGTCTTCAACAGCCATGAGCAGTCTTGGTTGGATGCGTGGGTAGTGGGCGGTAGGCGGTGGGCAGTAGGCGGGGGCAACGGGCGGTGGGTAGTGGTCGTGGGGCGGTGGGCAGTGGGTGGTGGCCAGTGGGCAAGGGGCGGTGGGTAGTGGGCTGGGGCATTGGTTAGTGGGCAGTGGGCAGTAGGCGGCAGGTAGTGGGCAGTGACCGATGGGTGTCGTGAGAAATATATATATCTTTTTCTTCTTTTTTTTTGTCTTCTTTAGGGTTCTATGTTCCGTTCTATTTCTTGTTTCTTTTTCTTTTTCTTTTTCTCCGCGTTTTTTGGTGGTATTCCCTCCCTCCCTCCCTCTCTCTCTCTCTCTCTCTCTCTCTCTCTCTCTCTCTCTCTCTCTCTCTCTCTCTCTCTCTCTCTCTCTCTCTTTCTCTCTTTCTCTCTTTCCCTCCCTCCCCCTCTCTCCCTTCCTCCCTCCCTCCCTCCCTCCTTCCCTCCCTCCCTTCCTCCCTCCCTCTCCCTCTCTCTCTCTCTCCTATCTCTCTCTCCCTTTCCCTTTCTTATTCAACAAAGCTTTGTGCACGTCAGTAGGCTGAACCTCCCAATAGGCCTAAGCTGGGAAGTTCTTTTGCATAAGCCTACCAAAGTGTAAAATTAATGACTTCAGGTGTCGGGGGCAGGGCAGGGGGTGGTGTGAGGAAGATGTTAGGAGAGGGGTGTTTAGGGGGGAGGGGAGCAAATAGGGGGTGGAGATCGGTGTTGAATGGGGGAGAGGGGGGGTGGGAGTGGTGATAATGGGGTAGAAGGTGGGTGTTAAGGGTAGAGGGGGTTAGGAGAGAGGTTTTAAAAGGGGGATGGGGGGTGGGGAAGTGAATGGGGGAGGGTGAAGGAGGGGGGGGGGGGGGCGTGATAGGGGAGGGAAAGTGGGTGGGTAAGTGGAGGACTGCAGAGAGAGGAAAGCAAATACCTTTTAAAATTTCTTTTTAACAAATTTCATACTTCCTACCAACCCCCCCCCCTTCCCCAACCTCCCCAACCCCCCAACCCCCCAACATCCCCACTTACTCTTCTACACAACCCCACACCCGAGTCTAATGAACAGCCAGACCCAAATATCTCCACATATCCCCTACTTCCCTCCCCACCACTTCCCTCCCCACCTCTCCCTACCTTCTACCCCTGCCCATACCTCCCTACCCACTACACTCTAACCCCTACCCCCTACC
>NC_061860.1:4131569-4137493 GCF_019202785.1 Penaeus chinensis
TCCACACAGTCACAAACACACGCATAACCACACAGTCACAAACACACACACACATAACCACACAGTCACAAACACACACACATAACCACACAGTCACAAACACACACACATAACCACACAGTCACAAACACACACACACAGTCACAAACACACACACACACACACAGTCACAAACACACACACACACAGTCACAAACACACACACACAGTCACACACACACAGTCACAAACACACACACAGTCACAAACACTCACACACAGTCACAAATACACACTCGCAGTCACATCCTCCCTCCCAAGCACACGCACAGTCGCCCAAACAGTCTCTCTCAGTCAGGGTGTTAGACTGTTAGCCCCGCCCATCACTCCCCTCCCCCTCTCCCTCCCCCCTCCCCGATATTAAAGCTGCTTTGTTTCAGTCGACAAGTTCGTTGTGCCTTGACTGCCGCTTGACAGAGAGTGTGACCGCCATACCCCCTCCCCCCCTCCCCCCCTCGAAATCGACCCCCTTATATGGATTCGTAGGGATTCATTGGCATCTAGAGGTAACAAGCAATTGGCCAATCTTGTAATTACTAGGATGTAAATAAGGGGTTGGGTGCTTAATCAGGCTCCTCTCCCTCCCCCTCCCCCCCTCTCCCTTCCCCTCCCCCCTCTCTCTTCTGCGGTTCCCCCTTTCTCCTCTCTTCCTCTCTGTTTCCTCTTCCTTTTCCCCCCTTCTCATTCTCTTCTCGTTCTTTTTCTCCTTTGGTTTGTTTTTGTTTTCTCTTTCTTCGCTCTGTTTTCCTCTCCTCCCTCTTTTGCTTTCCTCTTCTTCCTCTTTTGTTTTCTTTTCCCCTCTCCCTTGTCCTACTTCTCCTTTTCCTTAATTTATCTCTTCTTCTCTAAGCTTCCCCATCCCTTTCCCTCTGCCTTCTTTCTCCCTTCCTTTCCCTTCTCCTCCCTCCTTTCTTTCCCCTTTATCTCCCCTTCTTTCCCCCCCTTCTCCCCCCTTCCTTCTCCCCTTCTCCCCCTTCCCTTTCCTCCTTATTCCTCCCCCTTCCTTTTCCTCCTTATTCCTCCCCCTTTCTTTTCCTCCTTATTCCTCCCCCTTCTTTCCCCTCCCCCTTCTCCTTCTCCCCCCTCCCCCTTCTCCTTCTCCCCCCTCCCCCTTCTCGTTCTCTCCCCCTTCCTTCCCCTCCTCCTCCTTCCCCCCCCTTCTCCTTCTCTCCCCCTTCCTTCCCCTCCTCCTCCTCCCCCCCCCTTCTCCTTCTCTCCCCCTTCCTTCCCCTCCTCCTCCTCCCCCCCCCCTTCTCCTTCTCTCCCCCTTCCTTCCCCTCTTCCTCCTCCCCCCCCTTCTCGTTCTCTCCCCCTTCCTTCCCCTCCTCCTCCTCCCCCCCCCTTCTCCTTCTCTCCCCTCCCTCCCCATGTTTCCCCTTCCTTGTCTATTCCTCTTTCCTTTTCTCTATCCCACTCCTCTCCGCTCCTCATCTGTCCTTCATCTATCAGAGTAAAATACTTTTTTTTTAACCATTCTTATTAATGTACATATTCATTCAATATCTAATCTATCCGATATTCAATCTATTCATCTATCTATTTCGGGAAGCGTCCGATCTGAAACTGTCACCCCTTCACATAGAAAACGGGGAGATACAGCTGTGTGGAGATTTTCTGAATGTATTTACATAATATCGCAGTCTGGATGTGTATGTTTTGTTTCTATGAGAACATTAAGTGTACTTCACCGAGAAAGAGGCATATGCATACATACATGTACAATACGCCTATATATATGTACGTGAATACATGTATACACATTCGTACGTATAAATGTAAATGTATACATGTGCGCATATGCACGTGCTCTGTCTCTTCTTCTTTTTTTTTTTTTATCTCTCTCTCTCTTTCTCTCTCTCTCTCTCTCTCTCTCTCTCTCTCTCTCTCTCTCTCTCTCTCTCTCTCTCTCTCTCTCTCGCTCTCGCTCTCTCTCTCTCTCTCTCTCTCTCTCTCTCTCTCTCTCTCTCACATACACACACACACACATACACACACACACACACACACACACACACACACACACACACACACACACACACACACACACACACACACACACACACACACACAACCACAAACAAACAAACACAAACAAACAAACAAATACAAACAAACACACCCACACACACACAAACAAACCCACACACACACAAACGAACACAACCGCACCCAATGCTTCAGTCATCTGTTGCATCCTTTGCAAGAACAACAAGCCTGTATGTATTCATTTATCTAGCTTCAACAGAGTGACTCGCAGGGAGGAAAGGACCCTAGAGGCGAGTCGCAGAAAGGCACAAGATGGATGAGAGAAAAGCGGAGAAGAACACAAGCGAGTTCGGAGAGATATCGTGGCATCTTAGAGGCTGGAGGGACGGAGAGAGGGAGGGAGGGAGAGAGGGAGGGAGAGAGGGAGGGAGAGAGGGAGGGAGGGAGGGAGAGAGGGAGGGAGGGAGGGAGAGAGGGAGGGAGGGAGGGAGGGGGGGAGGGAGGGAGGGAGGGAGAGAGGGAGGGAGGGAGAGAGGGAGGGAGGGTGAGTGGGAGGGAGAGAGGGAGGGAGGGAGGGAGGGAGAGAGGGAGGGAGAGAGGGAGGGAGGGAGGGAGGGAGGGAGGGAGAGAGGGAGGGAAAGAGGGAGGGAGAGAGGGAGGGAGAGAGGGAGAAAGGGAGAGAGGGAGAAGGAGACAGGGAGGGAGGGAGGGAGAGAAAATCGAGAATGAGAGAGAGAGAGAGAAAGAGAAAGAGAAAGAGAAAAAGAAAGAAAGAAAGAAAGTGTGAGGGAGAGTGAGAGTGAGAGTGAGAGTGAGAGTGAGAGTGAGAGTGAGAGTGAGGGAGAGGGAGAGGGAGAGAGATAGAGAAGGGAGGAGGGAAAGGGAGAGGAGGAATGGAAAAGGAGAGGGAGAGGGAAAATGGTAGAGCAATAGAAGAAAGAGATAGAAAGGAAGCAAGGAAAAGACGAAGAAAGAAAGCAGAATCAGAGAACACGACAAGGACCAGAAAGACAAATAAATACGGATAGAAAGAGGACTTTCCAGAAGGGGAAGCTAATGACCAAGGTGGCATCGGAGAGGGGAAAGAAAAGAGGGAAGAGGGGAGAGAAGGAAAGAGGAAAGAAGGGAGAGAGGAAGAGGGGGCGCCGAATGAAGAGGTAAAAGGGAATAGAGGAGAAGAAGGAAGAGAGGAGAAGGAAGAGGGAAGAAGGGAGAGAGGAGAGGTGGAGGGGACGTTGAATGAAAAGGCAAGAGAAGAGAGAGGATACGAGAAGAGGAGATAAGAGGAGAGGGGAGAGGGGAGGGAAGAGAAAAGGGAAGAGAAAAGATTAGAGAAGAAAGAAGGAAGAGAGTGTGAGAGGGGGTTGAAGGAAGGAGGGAGAGGGAAAAGATGATGGGGGAAGAGGGAGGAAGAGAGAATGCGAGGAGAGAGGGAATTGGGAAAGAAGGCAGAGAGGAGAATGACCGGGGGAGGGTGAGAGGGAAGAAGGAAGAAGGGAGAGAAGATAGGAGACGAGGTGTGAAGATAAGAGAGAGGAGAAAGGAGACGAGGGAAGAAGAGAAAAAAAGAGAAAGGAGAGGGGAAGATATCGTTATGGAAAGAAGTGGAGAAAGAGATAGAGAGGAGAGAGAGGAAGATCACGTTGTGTGAAGAAGGGAGATAGAGAAGAGAGACGGGAGAGAGGAGGAAAAGGAGGGAGAGTGAAAGAGAGGGAGAGAAGAAGGAGCGTGAAAGAGAGGGAGAGAAGAGGAAGAGAAAAGGAAGATATGAGAAGGAGGGAGATAAAGTGTCAGAGAGACAGAGAGGGATGAAAGAGGAAGAAATGAGAGGAAGGGAGAAAGAGAGAGAGAGAAAGAAAGAGAAAGGAGGAGAAAGAGACAGAGAAACAGAGAAGGGGAGACCGAGAGTTAAGAGTTTATTAAGGAAGGAATATAATTTGCTGGTTAATCAAGAGTCACAGCCAAAGCCAGGCTTCCATTTCGCCCCGACGGCTAACGGCAAGTCACGGGGTCTACGTCGCCTTCTCTCTCGAAGACGTATGAGATAAGATAAATTAAAAAGGATAAATCTATGATTGATATGTAGGCGTGATAGACTTGTAATCGATACGTTAGGATGATGATAAATCTTCAGTTAATGTGTGAGGATGGTTTAGATATTTTGTGATTGATACGAGATTGTAATAATGATAAAAAAAGGAAGACAAATGATAATAGTGATAATAATGATAATAGTACTGGTAATAAGATAATGACAGTAATTTTCTTATCCTCTTCCTCCTACCTTTTCTTCTTCTTTTATGACCTTTTCCTTTTCCTTCTATTCGTTTTCTTCCCTCCCCTTCCATTTCTCTCTTTTCCTTCTTACCTCTTTGCTTCTTACCATCGTTCTTCCTCTTAACACATTCCTTATCTGTTCCTTTTTCCCTTCCACCTACTCCTTTCTTCTTCCTTCCCCATTCCTTCTTTTATTGCCCCAATGCCCTTACTTATCTCTTTCTCTCTCTCTCTCCCTCTCTCTCTCTCTCTCTCTACTTCTTCTTCTTCCTCCTCCTCCTCCTCCTCCTCCTCCTCCTCCTCCTCCTCCTCCTCCTCCTCCTCCTCCTCCTCCTCCTCCCTACTCTCCCTCTCTCTCTTCTTCTCCCTCCCCCTCTATCTCCCCTCTGCCGAACTCCTTCGTCTTGACACCGACAAAGTGTTGTCTTCCCTCCCCCTCCCCCCCCCCCCTTCCTCGAGAACCTTGTCTCCCAGAGTAGGGGGGAGGGGTTGGGATAGGGGGTGGGGGTAGGGGGTGGGGGTAGGGGGTGGGGGGAGGGGGAGAGGGGTCACCGCCACCACAAAAACCTATTGGATTTTCGTCTTAGGTGTAAACTGTTTCACACTCTCTCACGCACACGCACGTACACAGACACACATTCATATGTACACACAAACGTGTGCGCGCGGGCACACACACACACCGTGGGCCGACCTCCTGGGCTCACACACACACACACACACACACACACACACACACACACACACACACACACACACACACACGATTTATATAAACATGTAGGGATAGAGAGTAATATAGAGAATCAGATAGCTAGAAGGACATGTATGTAAATAAACTAGTAGGCAGATTTATAGATGGATTCTTTAGATATAGATATGAATATTTATTTTTCAATAATTTGCATACATCTGTAGGTATTGACATGACATGACATGTGCACAATCTTTTATATGTTTTAATTTTTTAATTTTTTAATTTTTTTCTCCATTTTCTGATTTCTTATCTTTATTTTTCAGTTATTTTTCGTGTTTTGTTGTTTATTTGTTTTTCGCCTTTTCGTTTTTTTAATTTTTTTCTCTTCACTTTTTCCTTTCCTTATTTCGTTTATTTCTCATTTTTCATTTTCATTTTCATTTTCATTTTTCTCATTCGTTATTCTTGTCGTTTTTTCTATTTGTTTCCATTTTTAATTTATTCCTCATTTAAAATATTTCTCACTTGCCATTTTTCTCATCCCATCTTTATAAAATTTTCCTCTTTCCTTTTTTTTCTTCATTTAATATATTTCTCACTTGCCATTTTTCTCTTCCCATTTTTATAAAAATGTTCCTCTTTCCTTGTTTTTCTTCATTTAATATATTTCTCACTTGCCATTTTTCTCTTCCTTTCCCCTCCTTCCTTCCTTCTAATTCCCGTATTCTAATTATCTTTTCTTTTTCTCTCTTTTCAGGTAAGTCTAGCAAATCGAGTTGCAAGAAGGAAAGTTGCAAGAAGAAGGAAAATTTTCAGTGAGTATGTTCCTTAGAATGTATTTATTTGAATCTTTTTTTTTTTTTTTTTTTTTTGTCTTGAATTTCGGTCAGGACAATTTTTTTTTTCTCTTATTGTTAATTGAAAA
>NC_061860.1:4137593-4142593 GCF_019202785.1 Penaeus chinensis
TCTCTCTTCCTCCTCCCCCCCCCCCCCCCCCCCTCCTCTCTCTCTCTCTCTCTCTCTCTCTCTCTCTCTTCTCTTTATTCTCTCTCTCTCTCTTCTCTCTCTCTCCTCTCTCTCTCTCTCTCTCTCTCTCTCTCTCTCTCACTCTCTCCTCTCTCTCTCTCTCTTTTATCTCTCTCTCTCTCTCTCTCTCTCTATATCTATATAATATATATTCCTCTCTCTCTCCTTTATCTGCTCTTTCTCTCTCTCCCTCTCTCTCACATACACACACACACCACACACACACACACACACACACCACAACACACACACACACATACACACACACACACACACACAACACACACACCACACACACACACACACACTCACATACAACACTATGTACACAACACACACACAACACACCACACACACACACAACACTTGTATGTTTATATATATGTATATGTATATTAGTGTATATATATATGTCTGTATATCTATCTATCTCAATAATTATAGGTATATATATTTATATGTATATATATATTCATATCCATGTCAATCTATCTTTATCTTTATGTATATATATATATATATATATATATATATATATATATATATATATATATATATATCTGCGTGTGTGTGTGTGTGTGTTTGTGTGTATGTTTGTGTGTGTATATATATACATATATATATATATATATATATATATATATATATATCAATGTACTCACGTTTACTTTTTTCTTTGTTTTGGTGATTTACAAATATAAACCAAAATATACACATATTTTTATATTATTCTAATAAAAAGTTGTTTTTTCTACTTAATATTATATTTTACGCTCAACTTATTTATTGTGTTTACCTCTTTAACTCTCTCATATATTTCTCTGTTTATGTCAGTCTATCTGTCCATCTATCCCTTTGGAGATGATAATCCATTTGCTCATATTTTGTCTGTCTGTCTGTTTCTCTCTCTCTCGCTTGTGTCTAATCTTCTTTCTTCTTCTTCTGCTTCTTTTATCCTCTAAAAACAACAACAACAACAAAAGTCCCAATGCTAAAGAAGGCCTCAGACCCAAGCTCTGTCTCCATTTCCTAATTGTGAAATATCTCCGTATGCAAATTTCGGAGGAGCGAGAATGCGAGGAGGCGGTCGCGAAATTAGCATAAGAACTAGAGAGATTCAGGTGTAAATCAACAATGAAGAAATTATGAGCATCTCGAAGGGGGGAAAAAAGAAAGAAAGAAAGAAAATAAAAACGGAAAATGGGAAGGGGGAAGGAGGGATGAGGGGGGGGGGGAAGGGGATGGGAGGGAGGGAGGGAGAGAGGGAGGGAGGGAAGGAGGGATGGGGGGGGGGAAAGGGGATGGGAGGGAGGGAGGGAGGGAGGAAGAAAGGAAGGGAAGTGGGGAATGAGGAGGGAGGAAGGGAGAGAGGGAGGAAGGGAGGGAGGGAGAAAGGGGATGGGAGGGAAGGAGGGAGGGAGGAAGAAAGGAAGGAAAGAGAGAGAGAGAGAAAGAGAGAGAGAGGGAGAGAGAGAGAGATAGGGAGAGGGAGAGAGAGAGGGAGAGAGAGAGAGAGAGAGAGAGAGAGAGAGAGAGAGAGAGAGAGAGAGAGAGAGAGAGAGAGAAAGAGAGAGAGAGAGAGAGAGAGAGAAAGAGAGAGAGAAAAAGACAACCAGACAGACAAATAGGCAAATTAAAAAAAAAAAAGAATAGATAGAGAATGAGAAAAAAAAAAAAACTGAAGGGCACATAAAACAACAACAACAACAGAATGATATGCAAATCAGTATCGCGCAGCCGAACATTCCCACGACAGCCGACTCAATCCCTTATAACAGGGTTAGATTATAATTCTTTTCAAGACCCTCTCCGGCCTTTGAGGGGCACTGTGATTTTTACACTATAAAACAAACATAACCAACGGTAAATTGCCCGGGCGTTTTGAGGCTTCCCTATCATCACCGAGCTCATTTGCATGTCCTCTCTCGGGTCGCGCGGAGGAAGCGGCCGACAGACGAGGAATTAGGGGGGGGGGGGGAGGGGAGGAGGAGGGAGGGGGGGGGGGAAGGGTGAGGGGAGGGGAGAGGGGGGGAGGGGGGTGAGGGGTGAGGTGGTAAGGGGGGGGAGGGTAGGGGTGAGGGGGGTGGAGGGAGAGGGGGTGAGGAGGAGAGGGGGGTGAGGGGGAGGGGTGAGGGGTGAGGAGGGGAGGGGGGGAGGGTGAGGGTAGGGAGAGGGGGTGAGGGGATAGGGGGGGAGGGGGTGAGGGGTGAGGTGGTAAGGGGGAGGGGAGAGGGGGTGAGGAGGGAGGGGAGGGTAGGAGGTGAAGGGAGAGAGGGGGAGGAGTAGAGGGAGGGGAAGGATAAGGGGGGGGGAGGAGGGGGAAGAGAGGAGGGGAGGGGGAGGAAGAGGGGGAAGGGGAGGTGGAGGGGGAGGGGAGGGTAGGAGGTGGAGGGGGAGAGGGGTTGTGTTTGTGTGGGGGTTTGGATCTGTGTTTGTTTTATGTGTATGCTTTTTTCTCTTTAATTTCGGCTCTGTGCGCGTTTTTTGCGTGTTTTTTTATTTATTTATTTTGTGTTTTTTTTTTTCTGTGGTTTGGTGTTTGGATGTGTGTGTTTTTTTACTATTTATTTGTTTTTGCGTTTTTGATTGATGATGTTTATTTATTTGTTGTCTGGGTTATATGTCAGAGAGACAGAGAGAAAAAAAGGATGGAAAGGAAAAAGAGAGAGAGAGAGAGAAAAGGGGAGGAGAGTGGAGAGAGAGAGAGAGCGAGAGAGGAGGGGAGAGAGATGGGGGAGAGAGAGAGACGGAGGGAGAGGAAGAAAAGAGAGAAGGGAAGAGACGAGAGAGCAAAGAGAGAAGAGAGAGAAGGGAGAGGAAAAAGAGAGAGAGAGAGGGGAGAAGAGGATGAGGGACGAGAGAGAGAGAGAGAGAGAGAGAGAGAAGAGGAGAGAGGGGAGAGGAAGAAAAAAAAAAAATATATATATATATATATGTATATACCTATGTATATTACAAAAATCCGTCATTAGCTAAATAAATCATTATCTCTCCAAAAACACGCCGAATCACACTAACAAAAACAACAACAACAACAAGAAATCACGCCAAAACAATACACTTAAATACAACCAACCATTCCACGTAATGCAAACCTGTGCAATTATACACTACCTGTCCTACCACTCTGAACCACGACACAAAATCCAATTTATTCGACAGGTCGTGAAGGGGGCTTTTTCACTTTGTAATTGTCTGTCATAACCCTGATACATGAGATACAAATGACACAGCTGACTGTCATGAGTGCGAGGCGGGAATGGGCAGGTGTGAGCCCGGGCCTGGTAGCGTGGGCACATGGCTGTAATTTAACCCTTTCAGTGTGTAAGCGAGGGTACGTGTGTACATTTGTGTGTGTATTTGTGTGTGGTTAAAAAAGAAGAAAAATACGCGCACTTTCTTGCGTAAGTGTTTTTTTTGTTTTTTGTTTTTTTTAATCGTGTGTGTGTGTGTGTGTGTGTGTGTGTGTGTGTGGGGTGTGTGTGTTGTGTATGTGTGTGTGTAGGGTGTGGGGCTGTGTGTGTGCGTTTGTACGTGAGTGTGTTTGAATTCGTGAGGATAATGCAACAACAAGAATGGATGAAGAGAGAGAAAAGAAAGGAGTGGCGAAGAACGAAAGAAAGAAGGGAGAGGAAAGGGGGGGATTTGTAAGGGGGTTTAAAAATAAAGGAGGGAAAAAAAAAGAAAAAAAGGGAAGAAAAAAAGGGGAAAGGGAAAATTAAAACAGGGGCGATGGGGAGCGACGGGGGGAATAGAGCCCCGGGAAAAAGAAAGAAGAAGAAGAGGAGAGGAAGGGGTCGGATGTAAGAGGGAGAGAAGGGAAAAGCGAGAGAGCGGTAAGAAACGAAAGAGGAAAGGGAGAAGAGAAGAGACGAGAGAAGAAGAAGGGAAACGAGGCACAAAAGAAGAGGAAGAGGAAAGAATAAACGAGTGAGATAGAAAAGGGGGCGAGGAAAGAGAAAGGGGGAGGAAGGGGACGAGAAGAGAAGAAGCAGAGGAAGGAACAGGGAAGAAGAAAGAGGGAAAAGAGGCACGAGAGAGGACAGGAGAGAAGAGAGGAGAGAGAAAAGGAACGAGAGAGGGAGGAGACGAGAGAGGGAGGAGACGAGGAGGAGCCAACCCTATGTTTTAGCGGCCGTTCGTGGAATCTTCTGATGGTCGTTTCTGGATCCGGATGCCGCAGAGACAACCGTAATCATTTTCCCGGAGGCTTAAACGATCGCTTATTAGGCTCTTAACCGAAATGGGGGTCGTGTGTAGGCCGGTTAGCGGAGAGAGAGAGGGAGAGGCGATTGTGATGATGATAATGGTGAAATTAGGGATAATACTACCAATAATGATAGTGATGACGATACTACTAATGATAGTGATGATAATGCTGCTAATAATGATAATGATGATGATATTAGTAATAATGATAGTGATGATAATACTAATAATAATGATAGTGATGATACTACTGATAATAGTGATGATAATGCTGCTAATAATGATAATGGTGATGATACTAGTAATAATGACAGTGGTGGTAATATCAATAATAAGGATAATGACAATAATAATATCAACGACAATGATCATAGTAGTAAATAATGATGATAATGAGAATAATAATAATTATGATAATAATCACAATCGTAATCATAATTATGATACTATTAACAATTGATAAATAAGGATTACAAAAGTAATGATATCACTATGGATAATATTCATGATAATAATATTGAAAATAATAACAACAATAATATTCATAAAGATGCTAATTCAGATTATGATACAAATAATAATGATGATAATAAATGACACTGATGATGATAGTAATAAGAATAAAAATGATAATGACAATAATGCCATTTACAACAGTAACATGATCACAAACAATGAAAAATCATATTACCTTAAGGTTAAAATAACACACTTAAACGTGTAGTTACAGC
>NC_061860.1:4155093-4157593 GCF_019202785.1 Penaeus chinensis
ATATTTTTTTTTTTTTACAGTGCATGTTGCTTAGGAAATAATGAAAACATATATCTAAATGACTCCATATTTGCGTGTTCGTGTGTAAACTTGTCATTATCGATTCATATACACCATCTACTGTGTAATTACAGAAATTATATGAAAACGATATTTTTTTAATTATTATTATTACTACGGACGAAGAAAGTAAATGGAGATAAAGATATGTAGAGGTAGACTGATAGATGAATAGATATATAGATATGTATATAGAGAGATAAACAGATAGACAGATATGTAGTTAGATAGATATGAAAATAGACAGAGATAGTTAAATAAATATATATATAGATAGACAGATAGAAAGAGCTATAGAAAAATCGAGAGAGAGAGAGAGAGAGAGAGAGAGAGAGAGAGAGAGAGAGAGAGAGAGAGAGAGAGAGAGAGAGAGAGAGAGAGAGAGAGAGAGAGAGAGAGAGAGAGAGAGAGAGGCCCCAGCAAAAGCGAGATTCCTGCCGACGGATCATAAACTCTGAAAGAAGCAGTCCCCGACAGGGCGACAAGGCACACACATACACACACTCACACTCGCACACACACACCTGTATATATACAGCCATATATGTGTCCATATATATATATATATATATATATATATATATATATAGATGGACAGATAGATATATGTATGTGTGTGTATGTGTGTTTGTGTGTGTGTGTGTGCGTGTGCGCGCGCGTGCGTGTGTGTGTGTGTGTGTGTGTGAATGTCCCTCTTTCTCAGTATCACTTGTTGTTTTAGTTATTTTTCTTCTATAGTCACTTACTATTTACAAACCAGATCCTACCAAGCATCCTGACCTTCTGCAGAGCATAAACAGTGTTCAATAAATAGAATTATTATATCAGATCTCTCTCCCTCTCTCTCTCTCTCTCTCTCTCTCTCTCTCTCTCTCTCTCTCTCTCTCTCTCTCTCTCTCTCTCTCTCTCTCTCTCTCTCTCTCTCTCTCTCTCTCTCTCTCTCTCTCTCTCTCTCTCTCTCTCTCTCTCTCTCTCTCTCTCTCTCTCTCTCTCTCTCTCTCTCTCTCTCTCTCTCTCTCTCTCTCTCTCTCTCTCTCTCTCTCTCTCTCTCTCTCTCTCTCTCTCTCTCTCTCTCTCTCTTCTCTCCTTCTGTCTATCCTTCTCTCTCCTCCCCCTACCCTCTCTCTCCCTTTCCCCTCTCTATCCCTTTCTTTCTCCCTCTCTGTCTCTCTATCCTCTTCACCCAAGGTCGCGTGGCTCTCCGCTTGGCTGACCTTGAGTGAGAGGTCAACATAGGGGATGCCACGATGACCCGTTCTCGCGCTAGGTCAACAAATTAGTGCCACACAAACAACATGACCTCTTCGTGACCTGATTTCACGCAAGAACAAATTTGGTGTTAGATGTAATACAGATGTTTTAAAAAAAGCTGTTCTGAATTCCCAAGGTAGGTTTTTGTGATCTCCATGAGATAATGGAGGGTGGGGGGTAGAGGGGGAGGAATGGAGGGGGGGGGGAGATACTCAGATGGGAGGGGATGATTCTGAGATGGGGGGGGGGGCTGATTCTGAGATTGGGGGGGGCTGATTCTGAGATGGGGGGGGATGACTAAGCTCCAATTTTTTGGGGGAGGGTGGGGGGGTCTATATATATATATATATACAAACTTCATAAAAAACAAAAGAAAAAAGAAACAATGAAAAGAAGAACAAGAAAATACACGAACAGACAGAAGCCATACTTTAACATTAATCTATTCTTCCAATAATCTATTTATCCAAAAACCTCTTTATTTATCTACTGACTGATCTATTCACACACCTAATTATCTATCCGTTGATTTCATTATCTATTACCTCATTATCTATCAGTTAATTTCATTATCTATTACCTCATTATCTATCAGTTGATTTTATTATCTATTACCGCATTATCTATCAGTTGATTTCATTATCTATTACCTCATTATCTATCAGTTGATTTCATTATCTATTACCTCATTATCTATCAGTTGATTTCATTATCTATTACCTCATTATCTATCAGTTGATTTAATTATCTATTACCTCATTATCAATCATTTGATTTCATCATCTATTACCTCATTATCTATCAGTTGATTTCATTATATATTACCTCATTATCTATCAGTTGATTTAATTATCTATTACCTCATTATCTATTAGTCTTCTATTTATCAATTTACCCGATTTATCTATCAAGATTTACTCTCTCTCTTTTGCTTTTCTCTCTTTTTATCTGTTTATCCGTTTATCAGTCTATCTATTATCTACCTATATATTCTTCTAATATATTTGTGTCTCTATATATCCATCTTTTTATTAATAATAATAACAATAATAATAATAATAATAATAATAATAATAATGGGGATGACAACAACAGCAACAAAAACAACAACAACAACGACATTAATAATAACATTAATAATAACAATAATGATGATAACAACAACAACAACAATAATAATAATAATAAT
>NC_061860.1:4165093-4175093 GCF_019202785.1 Penaeus chinensis
ATTATCCGGGATTTTTCCTTAGTGTTTAAAAGTTCGCCGTCTTCTGTGTGGAGTCCTTTTGCGGGCGGAACAGGTGTGTTTGGGTGGGTGGGAGGGAGGGAGAGGGAGGGAGGGGGAGGGAGGGGGAAGGGGGGGAGATGAGAGATGGAGGGAAAGAGAGTGGGATGGAGGGAGAGAGAGAGAGAGAGAGAGAGAGAGAGAGAGAGAGAGAGAGAGAGAGAGAGAGAGAGAGAGAGAAAGAGAAAGAGAAAGAGAGAGAGAGAGAGAGAGAGAGAGAGAGAGAGAGAGAGAGAGAGAGAGAGAGAGAGAGAGAGAGAGAGAGAGGGAGAACTAGAGAGAAAGAAAAGAGAATAACAGAAAAACAGAGGAAAACAGAGATAGAGAATAGGAGATAAGAGACAGAAACAAAGGGAAAGACAAAAAACGAGAGAAAATCCGAGAAAAAATCCACGCAAAAGAAAACACAGAAAGAGAGAAAGAGAGAAAGAGATTAAGAGAGAAAGAGAGGAAGAGAGAAAGAGAGAAAGAGAGGAAGAGAGAAAGAGAGAAAGAGAGAAAGAAAAAAAGAGAGAAAGAGAAAAAGAGAGAAATAGGAGAAGAGAAAGAGAGGAAGAGAGAAAGAGAGGAAGAGAAAAAGAGAAAAAGAGAAAAAGATATAAAAAGAAGAATAGAGAAAGACAGAAAGAAAGAAAAAAGAAAGAAAGACAGAATGAGAGAAAAAGAGAGAAAGACAGAAAGAGAGAAAAAAGAGAGAAAGAGAGAAAAAGAGAGAAAGAGAAAAAAGACAGAAAGTGAGAAAAAAGAGAGAAAGAGAGGAAGAGAGAAGAAGAGAAACACGCCTCGACTTCCCAGCCACCTTCCCCGTGTTCCTCCTTGTACATATTTCGAAGACATTAATGAGAACAAGGAAGGGAGGGCGACCGTACTGCTCAATTCATTACGAAAGCTTTCTTCCAGCCCGGCCGTGCTTCTCGTTCAATTTAGCCTGAACATCGGGAGGGGGAGAGGGGGAGAGGGGGAGAGGGGAGAGGGGAGAGGGGAGAGGGGGAGAAGGAGGAGGGAGAAAGAGGGAGGGGGAGAAGGGGAGAGGGAGGGGAGAGGGGAGATAGGGGGAGTTGGGAGAGGGGAGAGGGGAGAGGTGAGAAGGGGAGGGAGACATTGGGGTAAGAGGGTAGAGGGGGAGGGGGAAAGGGGGTAGAGGAAGAGGGAGAAAGAGGGAGGGGAGAGGGGGAGAGGGGAGGAGGGAGAAAGAGGGAGGGGGGAAGGGGAGAGGGAGAAAGAGGGAGGGGAGAGAGGGAGGGAGGGAGGGAGGGAGGATAAGGGTAGGGAGAGAGGTAAGGGAGAGAGGGAGTGAATTGAGGGAGGAAGAGCAGGGACGAAGAGAAGGAGAGGGAGAGAGGGAGAGGGCGAGGGTGAGGGTGAAGGAGAAGGAGAGGGAGAGGAAGAGGGAGAGGGAGAGGGTGAATGATAGGGGGAGGGGGAGTGAAAGGGAGAGTGAAAGGGGAAGAAGGAAGGGGTGAGGGAGAGGGTTAGGGGGAGTGAAAGAGAGAGTGACAGGGAGAGGGGGAGGGAGAGAGAGAGGGAGAGGGTTAGGGGAAGTTAGAGGGAGAGTGACAGGGAGAGGGGGAGGGAGAGAGAGAGATGAAGAGGGAGAGGATAAGATCTGATAAGATTGCTGTTTTATCATGCTAATTATTATTACAACTGTTCGCATTATGATTGCTAATATACAGTTATCATCATTATTAGTGTTACCATTAATGTCTATATAGTTTTCTGTTTTATTATCATTGTTATCATTATCATCATAAGTATTACCATTATCATCATTACCATTTTTATTTTGTATTATTATTATTATCATTAGTAGTAGTAGTAGTAGTAGTAGCAATAGTAGTATCAATATCATCATTATTATTGATATTATAATTATTATTGTTATTGCTGTTACTTTTATGACTGTTCCTATTATCATTATCATTAACAACATTATCGTTATTGTCATTACTATCACACTTATCATTATCATCATTATTATCATTGTTATTATCATTATCATTGTTACCATTATCGTCACCATCATTACGAATCGAAATCGCAAAGTCGGCTATTTTTTATTCATAATTTTGAAAGCAATCAGTTCAAGGGAATTTAATCGTATCTGAAGATCATTTTTTTATACATACATACATACATACATAGACGTACAATCCTACGCGCAAATACAAACACTCACATACTGTAAGCGCACACATACAGCTACACATGCAAACGCACAGTACACATGTAAAGTATATATTCACACACAGACACACATATACGTAATGTGTTTGAATGTGTGTATGTGCTAAGAGCCAATTGAAATAAGTTAAGGTGTTAAGGACAGTTTGTCTGAAAATATCACAGCATCTTCACGTCATCAAAGTTATTTTTATGCCTCCCATCTCTCTATCTCCTCTACTGTGTCCATTCCCTTCCTCCTTTCCTTTATCTCGTCTCCGTCTCATGCTCCTCCTTCTCCATTTTCTCCTCCTTTCTCCTCTTTCTCCTCCTTTCTCCCCTTTCTTTCCTTCCCCCCTTCCTCCTCTTCCTCCTCCTCTTCCTCCTTCTTCCTCCTTCTCTCCTTCCTTCCTCTTCCTCCTTCTTCTCCCCATCCTTCTGCTCTCCCTCCTTATCCTGTCCTTCTCCTTCTCCCTCCTCCTCCTATTCCCCATCCTTCTTCCCCACATTTCTTCTTCTCCCTCCCCCTCCCCATCTCGTTCTTCCCCACCTTTCTTCACCTCCCCTCCCCCTCCTCATCTCTTCCTTGTCCCCTGCTCCTCCTCCTCCTCATTCCTCCCACCCTCACCTCCTTCACCCTCTCTTTCCCCTCTCCTCCTCCTCCCTCCCTTCCCCCCTCCCTCCCCATTCACCTCCTCCTCCCCCTCCCCTACCCCACCTATCTCCTCCTCCTCCTCCTCCCCCTCCTCCCCATCCACCTCCTCCTCCCCCTCCTCCCCCTCCTCCCCCTCCCCCCCCTTCCCCTCTCCCCCCCCCCTTCCCTCCTTCAACATTAAGGAATCCCCAGCGACCTTAAGAGACCGTGGGAGCGCCTCGGAAGACAAGCCACTTTTCATCTTATCTTTGAATCTCGAAGAAAGAGGAGACAAAAGAGAGGGAGAGAGAGAGAGAGAGAGAGAGAGAGAGAGAGAGAGAGAGAGAGAGAGAGAGAGAGAGAGAGAGAGAGAGAGAGAGAGAGAGAGGGGGAGAGGGAGATAAATAGATAGATAGATATATAGATAGATAGATAGATAGATAGATAGATAGACAGATAGATAGATAAATAGACAGACAGATAGATAGATAGATAGATAGATAGATAGAGAGAGAGAGAGAGAGAGAGAGAGAGAGAGAGAGAGACAGACAAACAGACAAAGACACGCAGAGAAAGACAAAAAAAAAGAGATAAGGAATGGGGATAGAGACGAACAGAAATGTATACATGATAATGGTTAATTACGTTGAGGCGAGACACCGCTAGAGGGAGCACGGGCGCCGTAAATCACCGAGTTATGAGGCGGTGGGCGGTCAGTAGCCCATTCTTCAGGGGGAGTGGGCGGGAGGGGGGGGGAGGGCAGCCGGTATTGTTACTCCTCGATACCCATAATGGGCAGTTTAGTGTCAGGGAAACGAGGAGGAGGAGGAGGAGGAGGAGGAGGAAGAGGAATAGAATAGAAGGGGTAAGGGGCGTGGAAGGGAGAAAAAAAAGGAATGGGAGGAGATGGAGGCAAAAGGGAGGAGGAGGAGGAGGTGGAGGAGGAGGAGGGAGGGAGGGGGAGAAGGAAGAAGTGGAGGAGGAGGAGGAGCAGACGGAGAAAAAAAGAAGGGGAAGGAGGAGGAGGAAGAGAATGAGGAGAAAAAGAAAGATGAAGAGGAGGAAGAGGAGAAGAAGAAAGATGAGAAGGAGGAAGAGAAGAAGGAGGGGCGGTGGAAGAAGAGAAGGTGGGACGATGAAGAAGGAGAAAAAAGAGAATGAGGAGAAAAAGAAAGATGAAAAAAGAGGAAGAGGAGAAGAAGAAAGATGAGGAGGAGGAGGAGGAGCAGGAGGAGGCATGTACACACACACACACACACACACACACACACACACACACACACACACACACACACATATACACAATTCGTTAAGATTCAAGAAACCCAAATGAAACGTCATACCCAGGAGATTCCGCCGCCCGTCACCAGATGTCAGGTGCAAGACGCCCTCGCCTCTTAGGTGTGTGTTGCTTGTCACTTCCTCCTTCGTAAGTTTGGCGAGGATAAGAGATACAGAAAAGAAGAAAAGAAGTGAATAAGAAATAAAATCATAATCTGTCTTCTGAATGGATGTTGACCCAATGTATACGACGCGCATTTTAAGGTAAATATTTCCGATTCTTTGCCTCTCATTTTCTATCGAATCTCTCTCGCTGGCTTCAAAGGCGCCGCTCTATTGATTCGCTGATGCCGTTGAAGTGAGCTGATGACCGAGGCAAATACGGGGGGGGGGGGGGCACAGGGAGGAAGGGGGTAGGCAATGCTGGATGAGAGAGAGAGGAGGGGGAGAGGGAGAGGAGGAGAGAGAGAGGAGGGGGAGAGGGAGAGGAGGAGAGAGAGAGGAGGGGGAGAGGGAGAGGAGGAGAGAGAGAGGAGGGGGAGAGGGAGAGGAGGAGAGAGAGAGGAGGGGGAGAGGGAGAGGAAGAGAGAGAGAGGAGGGGGAGAGGGAGAGGAGGAGAGAGAGAGGAGGGGGAGAGGGAGAGGAGGGGGAGAGGGAGAGGAGGAGAGAGAGAGGAGGGGGAGAGGTAGAGGAGGGCGAGAGAGAGAGGAGGGTGAGAGGGAGAGGAGGAGAGAGAGAGGAGGGGGAGAGGGAGAGGAGGGGGAGAGGGAGAGGAGGAGAGAGAGAGGAGGGGGAGAGGGAGAGGAGGAGCGAGAGAGAGAGGAGGGGGAGAGGGAGAGGAGGAGAGAGAGAGGAGGGGGAGAGGGAGAGGAGGGGGAGAGGGAGAGGAGGAGAGAGAGAGAGGGGAGAGGAGAGGAGGAGAGAGAGAGGGGGAGGGAGAGGAGGAGAGAGAGAGGAGGGGAGAGGGAGAGGAGGGGGAGAGGGAGAGGAGGAGAGAGAGAGGAGGGGGAGAGGGAGAGGAGGAGAGAGAGAGGAGGGGGAGAGGGAGAGGAGGAGAGAGAGAGGAGGGGGGGAGGGAGAGGAGGAGAGAGAGAGGAGGGGGAGAGGGAGAGGAGGGGGAGAGGGAGAGGAGGGGGAGAGGGAGAGGAGGAGAGAGAGAGAGGAGGGGGAGAGGGAGAGGAGGAGAGAGAGAGGAGGGGGAAAGGGAGAGGAGGAGAGAGAGAGGAGGGGGAGAGGGAGAGGAGGAGAGAGAGAGGAGGGGGAGAGGGAGAGGAGGAGAGAGAGAGGAGGGGGAGAGGGAGAGGAGGAGAGAGAGAGGAGGGGGAGAGGGAGAGGAGGAGAGAGAGAGGAGGGGGAGAGGGAGAGGAGGAGAGAGGAGGAGGAGAGTAAAGGGAGGAAGGTGGAGATAGGGAAAGGGAGATGAGATGAGAATAAAGATGTGAGAGATAGAGATAGATAGATCGATATATAGATATATAGAGATAGAGATAGACAGATAAAGCGTGTATCGCTTTAAGCACTATCTATACATAACAATATATACTGCACCTATCAAGGCCTGATCTGCTAATCTCCCTCTCTCTCTCTCTCTCTCTCTCTCTCTCTCTCTCTCTCTCTCTCTCTCTCTCTCTCTCTCTCTCTCTCTCTCTCTCTCTCTCTCCCTCTCTCTCTCTTTCTCTCTCTCTCTCTATCTCTCTCTCACTCTCTCTCTCTCTCTCTCTTCCTCTCTATCTCATTTTCCTCTTCCTCCCCTCTTATGATACCAATAATGATAATAATAGTAATATTATTATCATTAATAAGAAAGATAACAATGATAATGATAAAGATAAAGATAATAGTAATGGTAATGGTCATTATCATTATTATTATAATTGTTATTGTTATTTTCTTTATTGTCATTATCATTATTATCATTATAATTATCATTATCGCTATAATCATTAATATTATTCTTATCATTATTATCATTATTATTATTATTATCATTATTATTATTATTATCATTATTATTATTATCATTGTTATTATTATCATTATTACCATTATTATTATAATAATTATTATTATCATTAGTAACAGTAGTAGCATCACTTTCATTATTATCATTATTACTATTACTATCATTATCATTATCATCATTATCATTATCATTATCCTTATCATCATTATCTCGATTATTATCATCATCATTATCATCAGACGTATTATTATCCTCCTCATTATCATTATGATTATCCTCCTCCATTTCCCCCTCCTTCGTCCTCGCGCTCTCCTTCCCCGCCGCTAAAGAGGTCAGGTAAGAAGTCTTGTTAATGGAGGTCAGAGGGAGATCGGAGGGAGGAGGAGGAGGAGGAGGAGGAAGAGGAGGAGGAGGAGGAGGAGGAGGAAGAGGAGGAGGAGGAGGAGGAGGAGGAGGAGGAGGAGGTGGAGGAGGAGGAGAAGGGGGAGGAGGAGGTGGAGGAGAAGGGGGAGGAGGAGGAGGAGGAGGAGGAGGAGGAGGAGGAGGAGGAGGAGGAAGAGGAGGAGGAGGAGGAGGAGGAGGAAGAGGAGGAGGAGGAGGAGGAGGAGGAGGAGGAGGAGAAGCAGGAGGAGGAGGAGGAGAAGCAGGAGGAGGAGGAGGAGATGGAGGAGGAGGAGGAGGAGGAGGAGAAGGAGGAGGAGATGGAGGAGGAGGAGGAGGAGGAGGAGGAGGAGAAGGGGAAGGAGGAGGAGGAGGAGGAGAAGGAGGAGGAGGGGGAGGAGGAGGAGAAGGGGGAGGAGGAGGTGGAGGAGAAGGGGGAGGAGGAGGAGGAGGAGGAGGAGGAGGAGGAGGAGGAGATGGGGGAGGAGGAGGAGGAGGAAGAGGAGGAGGAGGAGGAGGAGGAGGAAGAGGAGGAGGAGGAGGAGGAGGAGGAGGAGGAGGAGAAGCAGGAGGAGGAGGAGGAGAAGCAGGAGGAGGAGATGGAGGAGGAGGAGGAGGAGAAGGAGGAGGAGATGGAGGAGGAGGAGGAGGAGGAGGAGGAGGAGGAGAAGGGGAAGGAGGAGGAGGAGAAGGGGAAGGAGGAGGAGGAGGAGGAGAAGGAGGAGGAGGTGGAGGAGGAGGAGGAGGAGGAGGAGGTGGAGGAGGTGGAAGAAGAAGAAGAAGAAGAAGAAGAAGAGGAGGAGAAAGAAGAAGAAGAGGAGGGGGAGGAAGTGGTGGTGGTAGAGGAGGAGGAGGAGGAGGAGGAGGAGGAGGAAAAGAAGATGGAGGAAGAGAGAAATGAGAAAGACAGAACAAAGAGAACAGAATAGCAGATAATTCCACCATGTATATCCCCCACTAGTAATAAAAAGAAAAGAAAAAAAAAAGAGAGAGAGGAAAGAAATGATGAGAAAAACAGAAGAAAAAACAACAACAAGAGGGCGGTGTTGCCAACGGACGGTCTGTGATTATCGCCTTGGGGGGCTGATGGCGGGCGCTACTGCGGGTCGGTCGCCGCCTAATCCCGCTTTATCCCGCTTTATCCCCGCCATCAGTGTACCTCGTCCTGTATCTCTGCTCTCTACCTGTAGATAACACTGTACTTGACTCTTGATCGGGTTTTAATACGGAGAGATAAAGGAGAGAAAGAGTATTTACCTCTGGCGTGGGATGGAGGGCGGAGGGAGAGAAAGAGCATGTGTGTGCGTGAAGTTTGGTTGATTTGTGTGAGTATATACACATAAATTCTATCTATCTATCTGTCGATATGTCGATATGTATGTATGTATGTTTGTATGTATGAATGTGTTTATCTGTCTATGTATGTATCTATCATTCTACTTGTCAAAGTATATATCTATCTATCTGTCTCTGTCTATCAGTCAATCAATCTATCTATCTATCTATCTATCTATCTATCTATCTATCTATCTATCTATCTATCTATCTATCTATCTGTCTGCCTATCTATCTATCTATATATCTATCTATCTGTCTGCCTATCTATCTATATATCTCTATATCTATCTATCTACACACACACACATCACATGATCATCCTCAAGCGTTCCCAGAACCCCCCTTCACCCCCCCCCCCCTTGCAGGTAGCGGAGGCGCGAGGCAAATCCAAGGTTGCAGGTCAAAGTGCGGTGATAGAGAGCCCTCTGTTGCAACGCTGATACCGAGAGGGGGGGAGGGGGGGGAGATGACCTGCCGAGAAGACATAGGCGTGCCCTCCAGGACACCGCCCACCCGGGGTCACACGCCCACTTGTACCGCACATGGCCCGGTCAAGGTGTCCTCTCTTCGAAGGACACGGAACGAAGAGAAAAGAAAAAAGGAAAAGAAATGAGATGAAAAAGAGGCATGGGAGACGAGGAATTACAACACACGCATCCAGTACAGGAGAGAGAGAGAGAGAGAGAGAGAGAGAGAGAGAGAGAGAGAGAGAGAGAGAGAGAGAGAGAGAGAGAGAGAGAGAGAGAGAGAGAGAGAGAGAGAGAGAGAGAGAGAGAGAGAGAGAAGAGGGAGCGAGAGAGGAGAGAGAGAGAGAGAGAGAGAGAGAGAGAGAGAGAGAGAGAGAGAGAGAGAGAGAGAGAGAGAGAGAGAGAGAGAGAGAGAGAGAGAGAGAGAGAGAGAGAGAGAGAGAGAGAGAGAGAGAGAGAGAGAGAGATAAAGAGAGAGAGAGAGAGAGACAGAGACAGAGAGACAAAGATATAGAGACAGAGACAGAGAGACAGAGAGAGAGAGACAAAGTGAGAAGAAATAGAAATTCAAAAATCAAAAGGAAAGAATAAAAGGAAGAGAGATACATAAACAAAACGACCCAAGAGGGAGTCAAGAGAAATAAACAATCAGGAGGTAACTGTCGGGATGAAGAAGAGGAGGAGGAGGAAAAAGAAGATAGAAAGAAAGAGAGAGAGAGAGAGAGAGAGAGAGAGAGAGAGAGAGAGAGAGAGAGAGAGAGAGAGAGAGAGATAGAGAGAGAGAGGGAGGGAGAGAGAGATAGATAGATAGATAGATAGATAGATAGAGAGAGAGAGAGAGAGAGAGAGAGAGAGAAGGAGAAGAAGAAGAAGAAAAAGAAAAAGAAAAGAGAAACACAAAGACAACAGAAAGGTAGCAGTAAGATCCAATGGGAGGAAGGATTCGGAAGAAGACAACGAAGATGATGATGAAGAAGAGGAGAAGAGAAGAGAAGAGGGTTAGGAGGGAGGAGAGAAAGGAGGGAGGAGGGGAGAAGGGGTAAAGTGGGGGGGGGGAGGGGGAATGTGTGGTCAATAATAAGTTCTTGGATCCGTGCTGGTCGGCGGCGAGCGAAAGTGCCCGTGTTTGTTTACGGCAGTCGAGGGTGCCACTTGCTGGGGTTGGTACCACTCAGTGCCATCATGAGGGGGTGGGGGGGTTGAAAGGGGGGGGGGGGTATCAGGAGCACTAGGAGATGGAATGAGGTTAGAAGGATAGGGGGGGGGGGGGGTAGAAGGAAAAGAAGGAGGCATAACAGAGTGTGATGATAAAATAAACATAGGCAAAAACAGGTAAAGATGTTTAGACAAATTGATTGAAGTGATTGAAAATATCTTAAGATCTTAATAATAATAATACAAAACTTATGAATCTGAGCAACAATTACAATAACAACATTAACAATACCAGTAATACTATTATGAAAATAATTAGTGTCAACTACACCAATAATGATATTACACTTTTCAACAATAATGACGATAACTATGATGATGATGATGTTAACATTGACAAGAATCATCATCATTCTAACTACCATCTGAATAATGGTGATGATGATAATGATAATGACGAAAGATGGTAATGATGATATATAACAAAGATAACAATGATAATATTATTATTAATGCTAATAACAGCAACTGCAATAATAACAAGACAACAATAATGATAAA